>NW_007247249.1:1061976-1068814 GCF_000164805.1 Carlito syrichta | reverse complement strand
CCAGCAGGCAAGGCTGCGGTGGCTGGGAGCGGCCACTGCACTCCAGTCTGGGCGACAGAGTGAGACTCCAACTAAAAAAAATAAAATAAATAAAATAAAAAAGTAAAATAAATAAATAAATAAAAATTGCTGAGCCTGGGTCTGCAACTCCCAGTCTTTTCATATCCTTTCTTGACATAATAGCCTCTCTCCCTGTCCTTCCCAGAGTGCAAGGGCACCTCTGTTTAGTAACCAAGAGGAAGAGGTGCAAACCTACCTCTGCCAATTGTTTAAAGGCCCCAGGGTGCATGGTGCTGGGCCCTGAGGTTTGGACACATGCAGCTTTCACATCTCTTCAGCCATTTCCTTCTTTCTGTTGGGCTTTCCCCACTTCCAGTACTTGGCTGTTTTTTGGCCTAACTAGTAACTGTTGTTCTTTGTGTAAAGACCGACAGTCCCTTCCTTGCTGGCCTGAGTTCTTTTTAGTAATAGGTCAGCAGCCTTCCTCCGCCCTGGATCCCCCATGATCCCTCGCTTCTCCCATAGGGTGCGCCTGGCTGGGATGAAGATCTCTCGGCCCCCCACATCTGTAGGACACTATAAGATGGTGAAGCACCGAGGAGATAAGGGCAACGAGGAAAACCCCCACAGGTAGGAAAGAGGGGCTGCCAGGAGTTGATCCTGGATCCTCGGGGCTCTTACCTAGCCAGGAAATTCCTCAAGGTCCCTCTCTGGGTCTCAGTCTCCAACCTCTGACCCTCAGATTTGACCTCCTGGTCCGTACCCAGAATTCCTGGACGCAAGATGGGATGAACTCGCTAACATACCGACTGCTGGCTCGAGAGCTGGGTCCTCTCTATACTAACGTCACAGCAGACATTGGAACTGACCCTCGGGGCCCCCGGGCTCCCTCTGGTCCCCGTTACCCACCTGGGTCCTCCCAGGCCTTCCGTCAAGAGATGCTGCAGCGCCGGCCCCCAGCCAGGCCTGGCCCTCTGCCTACTGCCAACCACACAGCCCTCCGGGGTTCACACTGACTCCTCCTTCCTGCCCACTTTAATCATGAAACTGAATTCAAGGGGTTGTATTCTCCCCACCCTCAGCTCCTCACTGCTCTTAGAGGGATGTGGGGGAGCTGAACTCCAGTGCTATGCTGGGGGGCAGGGGCCTCTCCTCACTGCTGGACTGGAGCTGGGCTCCTCTAGACCTGGGGAGGTCCCTCTTTCTAGGGTCTCCTGCAGGGCTTATGACTGTGAATCCTTGATGTCATTCTTTTATGTGACAACTCCTGGGAGTCCCCTGCCCCTGGGGTAGGAGCAGGGCTGGACCCCAAGCCCCTTCCTCTTCCATGGAGAAAAGCGTGATCTGGCTTCTCCAGGACTTCTGTGAATATTTATCCTATTTATGGTCCGGGAAGTGCTTTGGTGAAGGAAGCCCCTGCCTGGGTACTTTCTGCCAGTGCTGGAGTGGCTCTCTCTTCTGGTCCTGGCTCAGGGGGCTGGGATTTTGATATATTTTCTAATAAAGGACTTTGTCTCGCCTCTGCTCCTGCTTTCTGCATTCCAAGCACACCTGGCTACTCTCGCTCTCCCCCTGCCCCCTAACTCCTATGCCCAGAGGTGACAGAAAAACCAGACCAAGCTGAGATCCAGTGATTTTTATTGTCATGAGTGGGAGCTGGAATCAGCTGTCAGGTTCTATGCCCAGGGCGTGGACTGCTGCCTGGCGCCCACTCTCTATACAGTCATTGACAGCAACCCCCTCATAGGAGGCACCGGCCAGAGTCAGGGGCAACCTCTGAGCAGCCAGGAATTGCTGAGCTGACTCTGGAAGGCAAGGACAAAAGGAAGGTCACAACTGTAGTTGGGGGTCTGGTTTTCCTGGCCCTCCTCAGCCCAGCTGCTCTCCCAACTTACCCAGTTTTTGCCAGTGACCTAGTGTATACTGGGGGATGCAGTTCTGGAAAGAGATGAAAGGATGCAGGGAAGAGTTTATCATGCCATCCCAGGCCTTGGCTGACATATGCTGACAAATATACCAGCCTCTGCCTTAAACCTGAAATGAAGAGTCGAGGGAGGTTTACCACAGCTTACCTTGTGTAGATGGACCAAACAATGACTTGGTGGCTCCTTCAGTCCTAGTTGTGTGGCAGCTGCTTCCTGTGCCTGCTTTTGAAACAGCTCCTGAGATAAAACAGAGCCACTGGCCTGCAGCATCTGTAACCAGGCGCCTCCCAGCATCACCTAGGGAGGGAACAGAGCACTGACCAGTATGTCCTTTCCTATAGTGAGTAGAGAGGAGCCCTTTGGAAATGCCATTAAGTAAATTTCCCTCCTCTCACAGTCACTCTGAGGCCAGAGGGGCTCCCATCCTGCTCAGGAAAAGCAACTGAGTCATACACAATTCCCAGGACGCCTGGGTCTTCTGAGGATGGCACCAAATGTCCAAATCCCTGGAGAGAAGACGTGTGGGTCAAGAGAGATGGGTTCCAGCAGAGCCCACATCTCCCCTTTCCACCTGTGACATACCTGGACAGGCAGGTGAGCTCCTCGGTACTGCAGGTTCACCACAGCTACAGACACAGCAGTGATGGCACCCAGGGCCTGAGCCAGAGGTGCAGCCTCAGCAGGGAGCAGCTTGCTGAGCACTGGAGGACATCAGCAGAGGCCTCACTCAGAAGGCCTTCCCGCTACAACTGGGTTAGACTCCCATCAGGATAACCAGTACGGGGGATGGTGTCCCACTGTCCCAGGAAGGTACAGCTATGGCCTCCCACGGGTTGAGGAAGGGGAAGGTGGCCGCCCCATTACCTGAAGCTGGAATGGCACTAATGACATGGTCAGCCTCCAGACTGCTGTCCCCTAGAAACACCTGAGAGAATGAAAACATTTTTTTTTTATGAATCAATATTTTTTATTATGGTTTTGTGGGGTAGGATGAAAACATTTGAGAGACACAGGTAATAAGGATTTTATGGGTGAAGTGAGAATTGACTCACTCAGTTTCCCAGGCCCCAAGTGGCAGGAAACACTGGGTGGTAACCCAGAATGAAGAGACCAGATGACTATGTAGACTGCACAAAAACTATTCCTCTAAACACTCGAGGAAATGGGCCAGATGGGCTGGTGTGGCTGCTCTGAATTGTTTCATCTGGGTTGTTTTCTCCCCTATCCCCTGAGCCACCTGCAAGTGCTACTTCTATCCACAGACTTGCATCAAAGGGGTCTTTGAGTAAGGTCTACAGATAAGGCCTAGGAACCTGAGGTAGTCCGTCTAAATAGCTTCTAAGAGCTGGGCACAGTGGCTCACACCTGTAACCCCAGCACTCTGGGAGGCAGAAGTGAGAGGATTGCCTGAGCCCAGGGGTTCAAGACCAGCCTTGACAACATGGCAAGACCTCGTCTCTACAATAAATCAAAAAATTAGCTGGGCGTGGTGGTACTCACCTGTAGTTCCAGCTACTTGGAAGGCTGAGGCAGAAGGATTGCCTAAGCCTAGAAGGTTGAGGCTGTAGTGGCCATGAGCATGCCACTGTACTCCAGCCTGGGTGGCAGAGTGAGACTCAGACTCAAAAAAAAAAAAAAAAAAAGTGGAGCATGGTGGCTCACACCTGTAATCCCAGCACTTTGGGAAGTGGAAGGGAGAGGATTGTCTGAGCCCAGGAGTTTGAGACCAGCCTGGGCAACTTGGTAAGACTTTATCTCTACTATAAATCAAAATATTAGCTGAGCATGGTGGTGCACGCCTGTAGTTCCAGCTACTAGGAAGGCTGAGGCAGAAGGATCGCCTGAGCCCAGCAGGTTCAGGCTGTGGTGGCCATGAGTGTGCCACTACACTCCAGCCTAGGCGACAGAGTGAGACTCCAACTAAAAATAAATAAATAAATAGCTTCTAAGCAAGAAGGCAATGAGTAACTCCAGTCCTATCAGCCTGGCCTAGTTAAGCCACTTAGACAAAGATGGAAATGCCAACAGGTCTGTTACCCTCCAGGGTGCTCCCCTACCTTCCAGCGCCCTTCTGGCTGGAGGCTGAGCCCACAGACCGGCTGGCCTCTGAGAACACTGACCCCCCTACTAGTCAGATGGGCTTCAAGTGCCTGGGGCAGCATCTCCAGACCTCCACGAAGGGACCACTGGCTCCAGCGCTCAGCCCGGGCCTGGCGAATGAGTGCTGAGTCTGGCTGTGGGCTCCGCCCTGCAGAGGAAGCGAAGAATCATCAAAGGAGCATCCCTTACCCCAGTCCCTCACTTTGGCAGTCCTTAGTATCTTCACCCTTTGAGCCAGTCCCCCCTCACCTGCCCCCAGCAGCAGCCCCAGTAATATGGAACGGTGTGTTTGCTCAGCTTGGAAGAGACTGGGAAAGCAGGACCTGATGCTGAGCTCGCGGCTGTCGCCTGCAAACACTCCACGGCAGAGACTGTCCATGGCTAGAGACGCCACCTTAAGTGTGAGACTGGGACTGAGAGGCCAAGGAACAAGCTGCACTGACTGATTTCCACTGCTCCTATCCGGTGGGGAAAGGGGATAGGGGAAGGTTCGGGATGGGGGCATTCTCACTGGAATGGATGAAAAGGAAGTGAAGGCATTCACTCCCAGCAGAGTTCTGGGAATTATGGGAGACAGTGTGAAGAGAAGAGAGCATTCCCAACTGATTCAAAAGAGCCCCTAAGTGGGAAGTTTGTGTAGGGGTCTCTGCCGCTGGTTTAGGAGGGGAGAGGTTTGGGCCCCCTGAGCAGTGTCACCTCAGGTCCAAGGCGGCGCAGGGCAAAACTGTGCACGGTCTCATCAGGCTCTTTGCCCCGGGGCCTGATCAGCTCCCTCAGTCCAGCCCAAAACAGAGGTTTGGAGAAGGGGGGTGAAGGGCGGAGCAGCCCCCTGCATGGAGGAAGGCATGGTGAGGAGGGAGCCCCTGACCCACCTCTCCAACTCCTTGGGGTCATTCGTGCGTCCCTCTCTGCTGCGAGGGCCCACAGACAGGGAGATGGAGGGATAGAGGGCACGTGAGGAGGAGGAGGAGGAGACGATGCCTTACCCGAGGCCGGTGGGCAGGGCGTGCAGGGCGCCGCCCACATACAGGAACCTATTCCGCGCAGCTGGGTGGTCTCCCCGGACAGGCAGCACTTCGGAGTCCAAGCCTAGCTCGGAAACCTGCTCTCCACGCGCCCTCAGAAAGAGGGGCAACTAAGGAAGGGGCTGACCACCAGATACAGTCCCCCCAGGCTCTGTCCCCTAGGGAGGCCCCCCGCAACCCCTCGTGGACATCCCTCAAGTCTCTCACCAGGAGCAGGGTCCGGGCTCCCAGGGCTCCCGCCGGCCTAATTCCCCGAGGTCCGAGCTCAAAGACCGCACCGTCCGGCCCTCGGACGGAGCGAATCCAGCCGCCCAGACGCTCGCTGCCCTCCACCAGGACCACCTGGCGACGAGAGCCAGACGCTGCAGCGCCGCCCGCGGGCAAGGGGTCAGGCAGGACCCGGCCGGCGCGCGGGGGACTCGGGGGCGGGTGTCAAGCGAGGCCCCCTCCGGCGCGGCGGGCACTCACCTTAGGGGGACAGCGGGCCCGGCGCAGGTGGTAACTGGCGGCCAAGCCGCTGATGCCTCCGCCCAGCACGACCACGGTCCGGCCCATCGCGACGCCTGGGAGAGAGGGGGCGACGTGGACAGGCAGGCCGGGGCACCCAGAAGCCCCGCCGGTTCCGCATCCCGCCCGCGGCCACCCACTGCTTCGGGGAAACTAAGGCAGCGCGCGAGGCTGGCTCGAGGAGCAGAGCGATCCCGCCCGGGCTTGCCAGGACTCACTCACAGGAGGCAGGGAGGCACGAGAGAAAATGACGGCGCAGGAGGTCCAACCGGCAGGCCCCCACCGCGCCGGGTGCAGATAAGGGCCACACCCTCGCTATCTACCCTCGCCGGCTGGGACGGCCCCGCGGCGCGAGTTCCGAGGCGCTCTGCTACCCCCGCCTCACGAGGCCGACAAGAACTTCGCGTCCGCGCCCCTCCACCCCGCCCCCAGCTCCTTTGGTCTCTCCGAGCCCCCGTCCGCGGCCTCTCGCGGTCCGCGCCCGACGCCGGCCTTCCTGCTCGCGGATTGGTCGGCCCCGGAAGGCCCCGGATCATGCTGCCCAATGGAAACACCGCGTGGCCGCGACTCTGCCGGGCGGGGCGGAGGCGGGAGAAGCGCGGGGCGTTAACCAGCTCCGGCCGACTAGGCGGGAGCGGCCGAAGCCGGCAGTGCCCGTCCCGGGCCTGGCGGCGAGGCAGAGTGCTGGAGTCAGCGTCCTCCAGCTCTGGCTTCCCAGGCCAGCGAGGGTGAGACCCCCTGGAGGGAGGGCCCCGTGAGCTCTGGTAGTACGAGAGTAGACGGCGACGCCGGAGGCCGGTCCGCCGGGAGGCGGCTCCATCAACAGCTGCTTGATGTTAGCAACAGCCCGGGCCTGCGGGAGCCGGGGCCTCCTGGCAACGTACCAGTGTTTGTCAACAGGCTTCTTGGATCCTTGCCCTTGGGGGGCAGCCCCGATCGCCGGCAAAACCCGTCGTCCAGTGCCTGCAGTCTAGCTTCAGGTCTCCCCGCCACCTCAGAGTCTCAAGTGGCCTTTCCTCTGTTTCCTCCAACACTAAACCATCTCTGCTTGGGCTCGCGGGTCCAGCCCAGCACCACCCCGCAAGATTCCTCTTGGCTGTGAGAGCGCCCCAACCTGTTCAGAGAGGAAATTGGGTCCCAGAAAGACTCCAATTTGACCCAGTTGTTTTTGTTTTTTTTGACAGGGTCTTGCTCTGTTGCCCAGGCTAGAGTGCAGTGGTATGTTCACAGCTCATGGCGGCCTCGACCTCCTGGGTGATCCTCCTGCCTCAGCCTCCCGGG
>NW_007247249.1:1058224-1061956 GCF_000164805.1 Carlito syrichta | reverse complement strand
TTTTGCTTTTTTTTTTTGGTAGAGACGAGGTCGGGCTGTGCTGCCCAGGCTGGTCTCAAACTCCTGAGCTCAAGCAATCCTCACCTCTGCCTCCCAAGATACTGAGATTACAGGTGCAAGCCACCACACTCGGCCAATTTAGCCCAGGTCTACATCACCCCCTAAGCACAAATACAACCATGCACATCACTTTTTCTTAATAAATTTATTCACAAAAAGTGAGATTGCAGAGGGCCTGGGGGCTGTACATGGGAGGGGCCTGGTGAGCTCTGTACATGGGGCTGGGAGATGAGGGAGCCTCCAGGTGGAAGGGCATTTTTTAATAAAAAAAATAATGGGAGCTACAACCACCCCCTCCCCCCTCCCCGATTAAAAAGACACAAAAATAGACGTCTCTGAGGTAAAGGGGAGCCTGGGGGGAAGGGTGTTGAAGGTTTCACAGGTGCTAGGGCCTAAGGGGTGTCACAGGCACCGAGGCGGCTCCTGCACCAGTTGGTAGAACAGCACGTAGCCCTCACTGGATGCCACCTGGTTTTCACTGACAGGGGAGACGCTAGGAAGAAGCAAGATGGGGAAGGAGTGGTCACTCCTGCATGTCTCTTCCTCCCCACGAGACTCAAGCTCAGTTCAGGAGGAGATCAGGAGAGACGTCCGCCTCTCCCTCCAGCTGGAGCCCTGGGGCTCCACTGAAGGGGAGGGCGTCAGGGCCGGGTGGAATAGGAAGCTGTTCTCACCGAGAGTCATTGTAGACATGCCAGCCAGTCTGGCACCTGCACAAGGCTGTGTAGTGGCCATAGTGGACGCTGCCTGAGTGGTTGCAAAGGGCATACAGCTGGTAGACAGGGCTTCCTGTGAGGTAGAGATGACCAAGTTCTAGCTCAGAGCTGTGCCCTCCTCCTGGGCTCCTAGGACCTTCCACACCAGACTCACCGGCTTTGTCACTGGCAAAGTCCCCTAGGCTCAGTCGCTGCAGTGGGAAGTCCACACCTACTGAACTTTTCTTGATGGAGCCTCGGGAGGCGGAAAATCGATTCAGATCTGAGCCCTGGTTAAGGAGCACTTGGGAGGCAGAGGGCCTCTGAGGAGTCTCCAGTCCTGAAGGCTGACCTCCCCCCTCCCCCAGCACACACTGGAGCAGTGTAGGGAAAGGTGGGTGGCAGGCTTTTCCTAAGGAAGATTCGGTTTTCAGGGGTCCAGCCTCTGCCTGCGTGGAGAGTGAGGAAAGAGAAGGTGTGGAAGGCAGCCTATGAGAAGCTAGGAACTGAAGTGAGGATATGGAGCACGAGGATTCGGGGGAATCTCTGTACTGTCAACTTTTTGGTACTTCGCGTTTTCTGCCGACATCGGTCACACACCTGAATAAATGCCAAACAGTGTTAGGTTAACAGCTCCTAACCGCAGTCGGCTTTTCTGACACCCTGGCCCACAGGCAAATGTAGTATGTTCCCCATTCTTGTGGGATCCTCTGGGCACCCCTTTGCTCTAGAAGAAGGAGGACATATCTGAGATGCCAACACAAACCCATGTATGTGAATATTACTCTCATACTTAGGTATCACACAGCCCCTCTTAACCCATGGAGTTCCCCCAGGCCTCCCGCCCTTGGGAACCCACACATACTGGGGCATTCTCCAACTCTAGTTCTTCTTCCTTGGTGAAAAGGCTGAAACAATCCCGCAGAGACACCTTGCCCCCAGCAAATCCTTTCTGGGGGGAAAGGGGAAGGAAGGGTCAGCATGTTCTGAATTTCCTTTTCCAGCTCTTCTCAATCAATGCAGGCTTCAGTTCTGCTCCAGAGACCCACAGGGTCCCCCCCACACTCTGGGGTGGGCAGGGCTGGCTCACAGAATCCACGTCCCATCCACCCCTGGAATCCTCTGGAATCCCACCTTGGGGATGGGCAGGGACAGGTCACAAAAAACCTCGAAGGTCGTGGAGCGATACCCACAGGCCTGGCACTTGAGACAACTTTTCAACTGGCCCACAAACAGGTCTAGATGGAAGCAAAGGGGCAGGAGAAAAAGTCACCATTGGGCGCCCAAGATGACTTCTTGGGTCCACCTTTTCCCACCCTCACCCATCCTCCTTTGCCCCCCTCACACACTCCTGATACTCTCCACACTGCACATCACCACCACCCATCTTGCCCTCATACCCCTCGACAACATCAGTTTTCTTCTCTCAAGCCTGCACCCTACACAAACAGTCCCTCACAGCTATGCCCATTCCATACCCACAATCTTGCTGTCCTCTCGCTCCAGGTAGCGCTTCCACATCAGGTTGGCTCGGTCATCATCACTGCCATGAAGGGATGTGGGGAGCACCCATGAGACAGCAGGAACGCTGGGTACCCCAACACCCGCCGAAATGATCCACAGAGCCCTGGACCCCACTCACACCCCAGCTCCTTCCCTAAATTTCAAGGAAAAGTCAAAGGAGAAATGCTTCAGGGAACTTTCTAGGGAAATCCAAGGGCAGAGGAAAAGGCAGGACTGTAACAAGGGAAGGACATGCCATCTCTTCTACCTGTATGCGATCCCTTCCTGTGTGGTGACATCCCAGCACCGCACACCGTCTCCTGCCTCCATATGCTCCACCAGCCCTTCCTTCCTTCTACTTCCACACCCGTTCTCACACACTCTCTATGCTAAGGGCTCCCTTGGCCCCACATCCTGTCCTGTCTTCTAGCTCACTTCCACAAGCGTGATGCAGCCGATATACTCCCGGGGAGGAGGTGGGAGCAGCCCTTACCTCAGCTCCTGCTCCTCCAGGAGAGCCCCTCCTCGGCGGGGTGGAGAGGGAGCTGGGCCGCTGGCAAGGACAGGGGGGGCCCGCCGGCCTCGGCGGTTGATCTCCAGGTGGAGCCGCTCCATGAGCAGCTTCAGGAACTCCTGGGCGTCCTGCTGGCTGCAGCCAGGCAGAGCGTGAGCAGCGCCCCAGTCCAGACACGAGCCCCTATCCAGATACTGCGTCCCACTTTCTGGATGGAGAACCTCTCAAGGCTCAGAAAAATGCTGCTGGGACTCCTGCTTGGCCCTCCCTAGACATGGCCAGGGAGAAATCCCACCCCTCCAGCTCCCCCACCTGTATCCAGAGAAGGAGGGAACGTATTTCTGGAAGACAGCTCTGAATCGAGTAGGATTCACGGCTTCACAGGAGTCAGGGTGCCAGAGGGCGCCGATCACATCTGCAAAGGCTGTCAGGTGGGAGCACGGGAGGAAAGCAAAGGTTAAGGTCTGGAGGCAGCTCTGCGGGTGGAACAGTCGCCGGCAAGGCAGGCACTGGGAAAACAAGAGACTGCCCGATGCCATGGGGCCACCAGCACTGGCAGATGGGCCTGCCAGCAGCTGGGGAGGCAGGACGGGAGCAGGGAGCAGAAGCTGCTTTCTCACCTTCAGTGAGCTCCTGGGCTCGGCCGCCTCCAGGCACCTCTTGCCGGAAGTCCCTTCTCAGACAGAAGTCCCGAAGAGGCCGGGTGCTGCTCAGGCACTGCAGCACTGCGTTCAGGAAGCACTAGGGAATTCAGAAGGCAGCGCGACACCGCGGTCACGGTCCAGACACGGCGGGAAGCCGCAGAAGAGCTTCTGGGCTCGCCTTCCCCAAGCCGCAGGCCCTGCCCGCCAGCGCGGTTCACATTCCCCTCACCGTGTTGCCCAGATTTCGGAGGCCGACGTGACCGGAGCCCAGAAGCAGCGTGTGATGAGCCTGGAAGGCCAGAGCACGATCAGCAGC
>NW_007247249.1:1056319-1058137 GCF_000164805.1 Carlito syrichta | reverse complement strand
ACCCTGTTCCCCCCAAAGCCCCCTCCTGCCCCCGTGGCCCGTCCTGCCCTCTGCTGCTGACTCCAACCGCAGTCAGCCCGGCTCGGGCACGGGCAACCCCACGAGCTCAGAAGTTCTGAGCCCGCCCACTTCAGCTCCAGAGATTAATTAGGCCTCTGTAGAGTCCTAGGAGAGAAGGGGCTGCAAGCAGAGAAAGGCCTGGGGACCCAGAAAGAATGCTAAATAGCGGGCCAGTTCCCTGGGATCTGAAAGGCACACCATACAGGGCCCCAGCGGCTCCAGGGCACCAAAGTAAGGGAGAGGAGGGAGTCCAAGCTGTGACACTAGCGGTGAGGAGCTGACAAAGGAACGCGGGGCAAGGGGGGCAGAGAAGTCACAGGATGGCAGGAAAGCAAGAGGAGCACATGTGTGGGCAAGTCCTCACCATCTTGTCATCAGAGTAGAAAGGCTCAGAGGGCCGGGCAGATATCACGTGGAAGGAGCCATGGGAAGCAGGGGGTTCTGTCCGTATGCTGAACAGGGTCGGGGGTCCAGGAAAGCCCCCGAGGCGGCGGAGGGAGGTGCTACGTCGCAAAGTGGGTGGCTCAGGCCGGAGGGCCAAGCGGCTCAGCGCAGCCCCCAGTTCTCCGGGGCCACGGTGCCCTCCCAAGGCAATCCCCATTGGACGCAAGTCCCCACTGCTCACAGACTTGGAGCGGGCTAAGTTGGTCCGGGATGGGAGAGGCAGAGCCACAGCTGGGGGTGGTGAGCCAGGCAGGGGAACCCCATGGTCTGCGCGAAGGGGGCCTCTGGGACGCGGGCCCGAGGTCCGTCCGCGTCCCAGCTCCAGTTTCTTGAGCCGTTCATCAGGGGGACCCGGCCGAGGAGGCAGAGGTCTTAACATGGGGTTTGGCCCAGGGGCTGGGTTGCGGCGCTCCTTGCTGCGGGCCCTGGGGGCAAACGGTAGCTTGGCTCCCACTCGGGGCTGGACATTAACGGGTGGCTCTCGGGTCCGACCCAGGCGGTGTTCAGAGGCCTGGGGCATTGTGGACACCATAGGCTGGACCTGGGAGGAGAAGAAAGCGACAGCATTTGGGTATGGAGGGAGGGAGGAACCTGGGTTGTGACACTAGCCTGCATGCACTGCAGGTAGGACCCAGGTCTACCAAATCAGTCACTGGATTCCCAGAACCCAGCACGGTCTTTGGCACAAAGCAAACACTCAGTATCTACTGAGTAAACGAATGAATGAAAGCAGCCCATAACTTTGACCCTTTCTATACACACCCCCGCCCCTCCCTGCAGAATATACCACTACCGAAAAGCCAGTGATAATCCCTCTCTCTATCGTCTGTGAGCTAATGACAAGGGACCCCACACCTGGCTAGTAAAGTGGGATGTGCCCTGGGTCACTGAGGACCTCGGGCCAAATGACAGTGTGGACGCAAGGATCGCAGCCCCCAAAAGACAGCATCCCATCCTCAAGCCCCCGCCCCTCCGGGCTGCAAATGAAGCCGACTAAATGGGTGACTTGCGATCCATTCCCTCCCCCACCTCCGAGCTCCGACACGGTGTCAGGGCTCGGGAGGCAGGGGTCTGGCACGGAGCACGCTCAACTCCTTGACCCCCAGTCTCGGCACCTCTCCCACCACAGCAGGGCCGTCGCCGGGTCCGCCCCCCTCGAGGGCAGAAAGGCCGAGGCAGCTGATTGGCTGTGGGGTCCGGCAGCGTATTCCCCGCGGTCCGGGGATGCAGTCCCTCCAGCCCGATTCTCCCAGGCCTCGCCGGGCCCCCCGCGCCTCTGCCTCCGTGGAGAGTATCCTCTCGGGTCTGGAGCAG
>NW_007247249.1:1039002-1056192 GCF_000164805.1 Carlito syrichta | reverse complement strand
TCCACACTCGCGCCCCGCCCTCCCGCCTCCCCGGCGCCTGCGTGAGCCCGCCCCGATAGTTCCGCGACCGGCACCATGGAAACGCAGCCAACTTTGGGACCGCTTGTCTCAGCGCTGCCCAGAGTGGTCTTTAAACCATGGCTCCAAAGCAAGTCCCTGAGGTATAGGGTCACGTCGCCCCATCCTGTGGCCCAGAGATGTAGATCTGACTACCGTAGTCTGGCCGCGAGGCTTGCAGTGCAGATTCTCCCCAGCCCGCAGGTCTGCCCCCAGCAAGCCGCAGGCCTGTGTACAGCCCACAGACCGGCACAGAAGCATCTAGCACTTCATATAGGGACGGGAAGATCCCTGGAGGGCGGGAAATACTGGCCCTGCAAAACCGCTCAAGCTCCCTGCAGGCTAAAGCAGGAGGGCAAAGCATGGCTCACCACTAAAGGACGAAGGCAGATCTCGGCAACAGAACAATATTTCCCTTCCTTCTCCGGTTCCTGACCAGAACATTCTGTTTCCCCTCCCTCCCTCCAACCCAATGGTAGCTGTCCCTGCCTCAGGTTTTCGCTGGCTCACCCTCTGTTAACAGCCACCAATGAGAACCACATGCTATCAGAAATAGCAGCTTTTATTAATGGGTTGTCTCCAGAAACCAGAAAAGCCTATGTACTCTTTGAGTTACCTCCTATGCCTCCAAGATCTCACATTGCTCCACCTAGGGAAGGGATATAAATTGATCTTCCAAGGCCCAGTCGTCCCTTAACCTCAGAAACTTAGTAGCAAGGCTGGGTATGGTGGCTCACGCCCGTGATCCCAGCACTTTGGGAGGCCAAGGAGAGAAGACTGCCTGAGTCTAGGAATTTGAGACTAACTTGGGCAACATGGTGAGACCCTGTCTCTACAATAAACCAAAAAAATTAAGGCCAGGTGCAGTGGCACACACCTGTGATCCCAGCACTTTGGGAGGCAGAGGTGAGAGAACTGCCTGAGCCCAGGGGTTCAACACTAGCCTGGGCAACTTGGCAAGAACTCATGTCTACAACAAATAAAAAAAAAATTAGGCTGGGCTTGGTAGCTCAGTATGTACTCCCAGCACTTTGGGAGGCTGAGGTGGTGGATTGCCTGAGCCCACAGGTTCAAGACCCGCCAGGGCAACATGGCAAGATCTCGTCTCTACAATAAATAAAAAAATTAGCCGGACATGGTAGCGCACGCTAGTTCCAGCTACTTGGAAGGCTGAGGAGGAAGGATCACCGGAGCCCAGCAGGTGGAGGCTGCAGGGGCTGGGAGTGTACCACTGCACTCCAGTCTAGGTGACAGAGTGAGACTCCAACTCAAAAAAAAAAAATTAGATAGACATGGTGGCGCACACCTGTGGTTCCAGCTACTTGGAAGGCTGAGGCAGAAGGATTGCCTGAGCCCAGTGGGTCGAGGCTGCAGTGGCCATGAGCGTGTGCTACACTCCAGCCTCGGCAACAGAGTGAGACTCCCACTCAAAAAAAAAGAAAAAAATAAATAACCAGATGTGGAGGCATGCACCTGTAGTTCCAGCTACTTGGAGGGTTGAGGCATAAGGATCATATGATCCCAGCAGGTCAAGGTTGTGGTGGCCGTGATCATGCCACTGCACTTAAGCCTGGGCAACAGAGTAAGACTCCAACTCAAAAAACAAACAAACAAACACTCAGCAGCAATAACATTCAGTGTTTTTTTCCTTCTCTTTTTCCAGAATGCTGCAACTGTTTAGTATCGACTCAGGTGGAGGCTGTGGGGGAAGCAGCTAGCCGAGTAAGAGTGATGCACAGGAAAACAGGAACATGGTCTATCAAAGGCCCCTCTGCCCTGCCTCAGTGGCTTGGTCCTTCATTGGCTGCACTTCTCTTTGTGCTGGATCGCGCCTTTCTGAATCAGATCAGGGATTTCCACTGCCAGCCATGGGCCCAGCTGCAATACAAGGAAGACCCTGTGAGAACACTGCCGCCCAGTCCTCGCCTTTTGTTCCCTCAGAAGCTCCCTAGGAGAGAGACTCTGGGGGAACGCACCCAAGGGGCTACTGTTAATCCTGTTCTCTCTCAGCTACTTCTCAGGGCCTAAGACCCTCTTCCTGCTCTTATACCAAATACATCAGACTTACCCCCAGAGCCATAAGATGAGCGAGTCCAAACTTGGGCACGTTCCTGGCCCACAAAGGTTTGAAGTGATCTGTCAGGCATATCTTGCCACCCCTATGAGAGAGACAAGGGAAGTGTTGACATGTAGTGTTGGCACCAACATAAAGCACAGCAGTCTCTTGGTAGCATAAGAAGACTTCTAGTGATCAGAACTGAGGACAAATCAGCTCAGTACTGTGTCAGGCTTGGCCCAGGAGGCCTGGCACCCGGTGGACCAGAAGACCAGGGGAAAATCTTCTGCCTGCTGCATTTTTCTTTAGGGCTTTCTTTGACCCCATCTCCTCCTCAGTCCTACCTGTACATCTTTGCTGTCTTTCCATCCAGTTCAGGGACTGCAATTTCTGGAGCAGTGCTGGGATATGTGACAGGAATCTGGAGGAATTATACAACTTTAGTAAAACAGGGAATCAGGACGGAAAGGAGTGAATCTAATCAGATACACTTATTTCTGGGTTGAACCAAAATGCTTAGCAAACTCCCCAAGCAGCACTGCATATCCCAAAATTCTGGGCATGGAGATGAGCAACGAACTCATGCTTGTTTCAGACCTCAGCTCTCCCTTCCCATTTATAGTTTTCTTTGGGCCTCTTCAAGAAAGGTAAGCTTGTTAACAATCACCTAATACCTCCCCTTTTACTAACCTTCATATTTCCCACTCCGTCACACTCACGTCAAACTCGATGTCAAACTCATATTTGAGGAGGTCATGGATGTACCAGCATTTTCCAAACCACCTGTAACGAAGACCAGACCTCAGTCCAATTTGTTCATTCTTCTCATACTCAAAGGACATCTTGGCTTGGGCCACCAGCCCAGGAGACTCATGGGATGGGTACTGGGGAACTCTGGAGTGATGGGAGTGGAAACAGCTAACATGAGACAGGGCAGCTTCGGCAGTGGACACTGGAAGACCAAATGGCTGAAGTCAGACTCCCACCCATACCTCCCAAGAGGATCTGCCTACCGAGTCCCTTCCTTGTTGGACTCCAGTCGGAACCAGTCATTGTCGGCATTCTTGTTGTTCTCCACGTACTAAAAGGAAAGAATGAGGTCTTTGAGGAAGCAGGTGGGGATAAGGGCAGCCCCCTCTCCTCAAAAGAAATGTGTGCGATTACCTTCTCTCAGTATGTTTACCTATTTTTTCTGACATAAGCAAAGCGGAAGACAAGGCTACACTGACTGGTAAGCGAGGACTTGGTCCAGAACAGAGAACAGAATGTGTGGGTTCCAACTTAGCAAACACAAAAGGCATAAAGATGTCTCCTGGGTTCTCTTCCTACTCCTGACAGTGTCTGCCCTCAGCCCACAACTCGTCCCACAACTTCCCTACGTTGCTCCCTCCCTTCCAGCCTCATTCGTCCTGATTTCAACTAACACTCTCATGCTGATGACTCCCAAATCTTTTTCTCTACTCCAGACCTTACCTCAGAGCTTCAGACTCCAGTATCCAATTGTGACAGTCTGTTGAAATGCCTACCTTCATTTCACAGGTGCCTCAAGCTCCGTATTTCTGCCTGAAATTGATAATATTCCCTCAGATGAACTTCCTGAATTATCAGTTTCAGGTGGCTGTGTTAGTGTTCACCCACGTCAAAAGCCAGAAATCCTCCTTGATGTCCCTGTCCTTTACTCCACCAATCCTTGGTGTCATGCTGACTTTATCTTCGGAATATTTCTCAGATCTACCTCTCCTTACTATCTTTATTGCAGCTGCCTCATTTAGCACATCTTTCTTTTGCTTAGGTTAAGGGCAGTTTCCAAATTATTGCCTCCAACCCTCAATCTTATCCCTGCAATTTGAATTTTCCTCTCTACGGTCACTGCAACTGATCTGAACCCAAATCTGACCATGTTATTCTTCAGTTTAAAGTCTTTTATTTTATTTTATTTTATTTGGAGTCTCACTCTGTCACCCAGGCTGGAGAGCAATGCCACGCTCCTGGCCACCGCAGCCTTGACCTGCTGGCTCAGGTGATCCTTCCGTCTCAGCCTTCCAAGTAGCCGGAACTACAGGCACACGCCACCATGCCCAACTAATTTTTCTTGATTTACTGTAGAGACAAGATCTCACCAAGTTGCCCGGGCTAGCCTCAAACCCCTGGGCTCAGGCAATCCACTCGCCCTGGCCTCCCAAAGTGCTGGGATTACAGGCTGAGCCACCGAGCCTGCCAAACACTGTATTTACAATGATCTGGTCTTGTCTATCTCGGTAGGCGCCACGTTATTTGGCTTTGTATCTCCTCCCTAGTTTCCAACTGCACAATAAATGTTTTTTGTTTTTGTTTTTATGAATGAAAACATGCGCAGAAGAACCGCTGGCCCTTGAAGCAGAGACAACTACAAGGAAGACAAACGTCCTTCTCTTCCCACAGTAGAGAGATGAGCTGAGGCGGTAGCCCTTTTCTAACTATGAGCTCAGTCCCGACTCTCTGCAATTAACAGCTTCTTGAATTTTCTGCCCTAACGTACGTTCCTACTGCAGGAAGAGTGAAGAAAGAAGCAGAAAGATGCAGGACTGGGACGTGTGTCCCGAAAAGTACTTTTAAACACCTCTTCTACCTCCAGAAAAGCAAACACCTGGAGCCGGGGAGCCACGTCACCTTCCGGGGAGGTGTACATCCCTAAAATAACTGCTGTTTTTAGCCACCAGGTCTGGCCCACTATGTCCCTAACTTGAGCCTCTTCTGCCCCCTCCCCACCACCCTCCTTTATTCTCCAACCCCACAATCGTCCCATTTCTATGAATTTGGGAGTAAACTTAAAAGCCGGAAGCGGCTTCCACACGGAGCCTATTATCGAGACACCTAATTACCCGCAACCCCTTTGCGACGCGTTCGGCTATAGAAACACAACCAACCCGGATAAGGGATTGATATTCTTCCTTCAGTCGCTGCACCCACAACTCCCGATCTCGGGGTCCGGCGTTAGTCTTCAGCACCGGGATCTCCGACACGACACGCCGGGTAGCCTCGTCCGCCATCTTGAACCACGGCTCAAGAGAGACGCGGAAGTGGCGTTGCCTGTAGGTTACGCTCAGGGCACCGCCATCTTTACTACGGGAAGAGGAAGAGGTAGTTTGCCTGAAGACCTCTGAACGCGATCTTATTTTCTTGTCACCTAGTCACCAGCTTGTGGGCGCATGGGAAGAACACAGAGGAAACGGACTACTCTGTCTTGTTCTGAATGTGGCAGCTATCATTAACATCACCGCACAAAGCTGAAAGGGTCACTTCCGTTCATGCTCAGAGAAGTAATCCCAGAAAACCCTTCCGGACACCTACCCAAACTTTGGAGCACCGTTAGAATTTTAGACTGTGCCCGGCGCTCTGCAAGGCCGAGGTAGCAGAAGCCGATGCAATTATCCAATAGATGGGAATTTATAGAAACCATGCAGAATCAAGTAAAAGCTACAGTCCCCGCCCTAGTTAATATAACTGAACTAGACTTTTTTTTTTTAGTCTGTGTCTCTCTGTCGCCCAGGCTGGAGTGCAGTGGCACGCTCACAGCCACCGCAACCTCGACCTGCTGGGCTCAGGTGATCCTTCCGCCTCAGCTTTCCAGGTAGCAGGAACCACAGGCATGCACCACCACGCCCGGCCTATTTTTTGACTTATTGTAGAGACAAAGTCTCGTCAAGTTGCCCAGGCTGGTCTCGAACCCGTGGGCTCAGGCAATCCTCTCACTTCAGCCTCCCAAAGTGCTGGGATTATAGGCGTGAGCAACCGCTGCCGGCCCTAAACTTTTCTTTTTTTTTTTTGACTCAGTGTCTCACTCTCACCCAGACTGAAGTGCAGTAGAATGCATAATTATGGCCCACCGCAGCCTTGACTTGCTGGGCTCAGGTGATCCTCCCATGTCTCCTTTCCAGTAGCTGGTATTAGTCTCCCTTTATTGCCTAGGCTGATCTCTAACTTCTGTGCTCAAGCAATCCTCCCACCTTAGCCTCCCAAAATGCTAGGATATTACAGAAATGAGCCACTGCGCGTGGACTAACTAGACAACGCTTTTTTTTTTTTTGAGTTGGAGTCTCACTTAGTCGCCCAGACTGGAGTGCAGTGGCCGCTCGACCTGCCGGGCTCTGGCGATCCTTCCGCCTCAGTCTTCCAAGTAGCTGGAACTACAGGCGCGCGCTACCACACCCGGCTAATTTTTGATTTATTGTAGAGATGAGGTCTCGCCAAGTTGCCCAGGCGGGTCTCGAACCCACCGGCTCAGGCAATCCACTCATCTCAGCCTCCCAAAGTGCTGGGATTACAGGCTGAGCCACCAAGCCCAGCTTAGACAACTCTTAGTACCAAGAGTTTAGAAGGCACAGGAAGACTTGCCTTAACCTAACCATTCAGTCACTAAGTCCTCCAAATTTTTTGGTCTGGAATTAACTCATCTAGTTAGGAATCATGTCTATCTCCAATGGATGGCACACAGTAGGTTCCCAGTAATCCTTTTGCAAAATGTTGAATTTTCCAGTTGGTTTTTAAAACATAAACACATTGCCAGGCCCTGTGGCTCACGCCTGTAATCCCAGCACTTTGAGAGGCAGAGGTGAGAGCATTACCTGAGTTCAGGGGTTCGAGACCAGCCTGAGCAACATGGCAACACCTTGTCTCTACAATAAATAAAAAAATCACCGGGCATGGTGATGCATGCCTGTGCTTCTAGCTACTTGGAAGGCTGAGGTGGTAGGATGGCCTGAGCCCAGCAGAGAGAGACTGCGGTGGCCATGAGCACACCACTGCACTCCAGCCTGGGCAACAGAGACTCCAACTCAGTAAAAAGCAAAAAACAAAACAACAAAAAACATAAACACATTAATCTTGGCTTTAATAGCTGATTTATTCAGTGAATCCATCCAGTGTAATTTTGGATCTAGTTCTATCAATCCATCAAATACTATAGTCCATCTAGAAATTTGACAAGCATGCTACATCTTGTCTAATTGCCCTAGACAAAATCTTCCTGTGCAACATTGAGTAAACGTGTTGCAAGCAGACATCCTTGCCTTGTTCTGACTTTAGAGGGGAAATCAGTCTTTTTCTGTTAAGTATAATGTTAGCTGTAGGGTTTTTCATAGGTGCCCTTTATCAGACTGAGGAAGTTCCTTCTGTTCCTAATGTGTTGAGGATTTATTTTTATTTTTTGAATTAGCGTTTCACTCTATCATCCAGGTTGGAGTGCAGTGACACCCTCACGGCCACTGCAGCCTCAACCTGCTGGGCTCAGGTGATCCTTCTGATTCAGCCTTACAAGTAGCTGGAACTTCAGGCATGAGCCATTACGCCCAGCTAATTTTTGAGTTATAGTAGAGATGAGATCTTGTCAAGTTGCCCAGGCTGATTTCGAATCCCTGGACTCAGGCAATCCTCTCACCTCAATTTCTCAAAGTGCTGGGATTATAGGGGTGAGCCACCATGCCCGGCGGGTTTTTTATTTTTATTTTTTTAGTTGGAGTCTCACTCTGTCGTCCAGACTGGAGTGCAGCGGCCGCTCCCGGCCACCGCAGCCTCGCCGGCTGGGCTCCCAGCAATCCTTCTGCCTCAGCCTTCCGAGTAGCTGGAATTATAGGCATGCGCTACCACGCCCGGCTGATTTTTTGATTTATTGTAGAGATGAGGTCTCGCTGCCCAGGCGGGTCTCGAACCTGCGGGCTCAGACAATCCACTCACCTCAGCCTCCCAAAGGCACGGAATTACAGGCTGAACCACCGAGCCCGGCTGGGTTTTTTATTTTTAATCGTAAATGAGTGCTGGGTTTTTTCAAATGCTTTTTCTGTGTTGTGACGATAATGTAGTTTTTGTCTTTCATTAGCATGTTATACATCTCTTTCATAAACATATTGTATACAAGACTAAGGCAAATCTTTTCCTTTCTTTTCTTTTTTTTTTGAGTCAGTCTCACTCTGCCACCCAGGCTGGAGTGCAGTGGCATGCACGCTCACAGTCACTGCAGCCTCCACTTGCTGGGCTCAGGCAATCCTTCCACCTCAGCCTTCCAAGTAGCTGAAACTACACGCCCAGCTAATTTCTTTATTTACTGTAGAGACGAGGTCTCAGCACATCACCCAGGCTGATCTTGAATCCCCAGGCTCAGGCAATCCTCTAGCTTCAGCTTCCCAAAGTGCTGGGATTACAGGTGTGAACTGCCACATCTAGACAGGACAGACAAAGCTTTGTAATTCATCACTAGAGCTCTGTCTCCCAGGGAAAATAAAGACATATTTTATTTTGGGTATGGGCACTGTGCTGTGGTACAGAGAGCAGAGGCTTGTAATAAGACTTGGCAATTTAATTGTCATAGACTTCCGAGTTATTTTAACTCTGTGAAGTGCATTTTCACACCTATAATAGGAGAATAATGCTTATATAGTTGTTGGAACTATATATGCAATGTCCCTTTACTCAATCTTTCACTCCATTCATTCATTCATATAACAGGACTTCAGGATGAAATTCAAATAAATAAATGGCAATTTTCAAACTTTTTTTTTTTTGAGTTGGAGTCTCACTGTTGCCCAGAATGGAGTGCAGTGGCCGCTCCCAGTCACCGCAGCCTTGACCTGCTGGGCTCCGGCGATCCTTCCGCCTCAGCCTTCCAAGTAGCTGGAACTACAGGCCGGCGCTACCACACTCAGCCAATTTTTATTATTATTTATTGTAGAAATGAGGTCTCACCAAGTTGCCAGGGCTGGTCTTGAACCTGTGGGCTCAGGCAATCCTCATACCTTGGCCTCCCAAAGTGCTGGGATTATAGGCGTGAGCCACTGAGCCCAGTCGTTTTCAAACTTTTATGTACTAATGAAGCCAGGTTTACAAACAGAATCCTAATTTACAGTCTCACGATATTAAACTGATCAACGCACAGTTGCTCTTGTTCAAGTGTGGGCAGAAGACCTGTATCCCTGAGAATTCTTCCCCTATGAAAACTATTCATCATATTTTAGTAATTATCTTGATAACTGAAATCTCAACCAAGGTGGGGATTATGTATCTGTCTTGTTCAGTGCTGTATTTTAAAAACCTAATACATAACTGGGTGTGGTGGCTCACGTCTGTAATCTCAGCACTTTGCTGTAATCTCAGCAACCTCAGACAGAGGTGAGAGGACTGCCTGATCCCACGGGTTCAAGACTAGCCTGGGCAACATGGTGAAACTTTATCTGTACAATAAATCAAAAAATTAGCTGGGCATGGTGGTGCACACCTGTAGTTCCAACTACTTGGAAGGTTGAGGCAGAAGGATCACCTGAGCAGGTCGAGGCTGTGGTGGCCATGAGCATGCTACTGTATTCCAGCCTGGGTGACAGAGTGAGACTCCAACTCAAAAAAAAAGAAAAATAAAAATATAAAATGTAAATAAAAATAAAAATATAAAAGTGCCTGGTACAGATTAAATGTTCAATCAATATTTTTAAGATAATTGTTTTTTTTGTTTTTTTTTTAAGTCAGAGTCTCACTCTGTCACCCAGGCTGGAGTGCAGTGGTATGCTCCCGGTCACCACAGCCTCGACCTGCTGGGCTCAGGTGATCCTTCCGCCTCAGCCATCCAAGTAGCTGGAACCATGCCCAGTGGTAATTGAATATTTTGATAAAATGCTGTCTTTTTAAAGCTGCATATTGCATTTGTTTCATTATTTTGAAAAATCACGTTATTAAACCACTTAGTAAAGCAGAGCTCCCGTATGTGTAACACCACACAGGGCTGTATCTGTGATAAACACAGGGTTGCTTCTATTGCAGGCATAGCTGTGTCTCTGTAGAGAGTATATCTCTACTAGAGAAATGCTTATTTTAAATTGTGAACTTAACTTATTCTTGTTTCAAGTAATTCTCACAGGAAAGCAGAAGCTAAAACTGAGAAGACTGAAGGAAGAGTACGTAGGCCCGAGCCTTCACCCTTTGTCAGAGGAAGAACTCTGAGGTTCACGAGCAAATGTGTGCGGAGTTCCTGCCATGCTGTAGGCATTGGAAGTACAGCAGTGCACAGGCAGGCAGAAGCCTTGTCCTTATGAAAATTAGCCTAGGCCATTGCCTTGCTAGACTGGTGTGGGCATGTGCTCTTTGAGCTATGACTGCTGCCATGCTTCCTGGCTTTGGTTCCCTCCCCCACCTTGGGGAGGTGAATCTTCTCTCTCTCTAACTTACTTTTAAATAAACTATATTTTCTAATTGAAAAAAAGAGAAAGAAAATTAGCCTAGACTGCTATAAAGAGGGATTGAGCAGGAGGGGTTGAGTAGTTCAAGTCTCGGAAACATGCTGAGGGCAGCGGTGTTCTGCCGGAACAGGACACTGAAGTGCATGTCAGTGCACCTGAAAGTAGCTGAAATCCCAGTTGTCAGTCATCCTGGAAAAAGGCAGCTCTAGGGACACAGGAGAAATAAATATGTGATTAGAAAGATAAACCTTGGGTGGGAAAAAAGAGAAACATATCCTCTGGTCTTTAAGGCATTGCCTGATCTCCAACACGTGGGAGGAAGCCATCCTACAGAGGGTCAGTACACATGGATAGGCAGTTTTGGAGATTTTTCTCTTCTGTTATTGCTTTAATTATCCCCGAGACTTCAACAATGAATTCTGTAAATTATAGCTTTGTCTATTATGCTGTGGGAAACTGGGTTCACAATGAGAGTCACTTGGTAAAGAAAATGGTAATATTAAACCCACATGTATACAGTGCTTATTATGGGTGATGCACGATCCTAAGCATTTTTTTTTTTTAGTTGGAGCCTCACTCTGATGCTCAGACTGGGGTGCAGTAGCACACTCATGGCTACTGCAGCTTTGACCTGCTGGGCTCAGACGATCCTTCCACCTCAGGTTTCCAAGTAACTGGAACTATAGGTGTGTGCCACCATGCCCAGCTAATATTTTTGATTCATTGTAGAGATGAGGTCTGGCCAAGTTACCCAGGATGGTCTCGAACTCCTGGGCTCAGGCAATCCTCTCACCTCCACCTCCCAAAGTGCTGGAATTACAGGCATGAGCTACTGTGCCCAGCCAATCTTCCTTTCTTGTCAGTGTCACTAGATTAACAGATTAGGAGAATATCATAGAGGCAATGTATCTTGTTTTCAGAAAAATTTGTTTCCAGATATGTTATTTGAAAAAGATAGAGAAAAGCTGGCTGGGATACAAGAGCATAATTATTTAATTGAACAATCAGTCACAGAAAAATTGGTTAATTCACTAGTGGGGTTGGTGAGACAGTCCTGGTTTATGTTGTAGCCTTTAACGAAACCAGTGATTTGGAAAAAGTCACCCCTTGGGGGCAGCAGAGTCACTGACAGATTGCTGAATTTCTGAAAACTGGTGAAAATTGCTACATATAATAATAAATATTGGGTCACATTTATCAAGCACTAGGCCCTGTGCTAACACTCTGTATACATAATTTAATATAATCATTACAACGCCCTATGAGGTAGATGCTATATTTCCCTCATTTACGATAAAAAGGTAAGTTTAGAGAGGTTAAGTGACTTGCCCGGTCATATTAGTGAGGGCCACAGCTGGGGAATTAAAAAAAGGGTACAGGCTGAGTAGACTTGGAGAACACATCTTCAGGATCCAGCAGCTGACTATGGCCTAAGCTTCTACTCAGGAGCCAGGAGATACCATAAATCCACCAAGGGCTCACAGGTAGGTTTGAAGCTCAACTAAAATCATGAGGAGCCAGTAGTATGCCTGGGTGAAAATAAGTAATGGGGCAGCCCAGAGTTAACTGGAAACCAAGAACTAGAGCAGATGATCAGGGCACCAAGTTCCTGCAGGGTAAAACTCAACAGTAAAGCCCAGGGACACAGGGATCTGAGGGCCTAAGAGAGTCAGTCAAGAGAACACTTGTGACAATGGGCTCCACCTGTACAGTAAAAAAAAAAAAAAATCAGCCAGGCACGGTGGTGCTCACCTGTAGTCCCAGCTAGTTGGAAGGCTGAGGTCAAACAATTGCCTGAGCCCAGCAGATCAACAGACTGAGACTCTGACTCAAAAAACCAAAACCAAAACCACAGCCAAAACCCAAAACACCCCATCAATGTATGGCTGCTATTCTTGGTCATTTCTTTGTTTTTTTTGAGTCAGAGTCTGTCACCCAGGCTGAAGTGCAGTGACATACTTACAGCAGCTACCACAGCCTCAACTTGCTGGGCTCAGGCGATCCGCCTCAGCCTTCCAACTAGCTGGGACTACAGGCGTGTGTCACCACATCTGGCTAATATTTTGATTTACTGTAGAGACAAGATCTCACCAAGTTGCCCAGGCTGGTCTCGAATCCCTGGGCTCAGGCAATTCTCTCACATCTGTCTTACAAGTGCTGGGATTACAGGCAGAGCCACCACGCCTCGCTTGTTATCGGTCATTTCAATGAAGTTTTTATTTTCCAATGGAAACTCAGGGATGTGTGTAGACTACCTATGGACTAGACAGTTTTCATTTTTTTATTTTTGAGTCAGAGTCTCACTCTGTTGCCCAGGCTGGAGTGCAGTGGCATGCTCATGACCACCCAGCGTCGACCTGTTGGGCTCAGGCGATCCTTCTGCCTCAGTCTTCCAAGTAGCCAAAACTATAGGCACACACTACCACATCCAGCTAATTTATATATATATAGTAAAGACGAGGTTTCACTGGTCAACATACTACGATGAGAGAAGGAACTCTCTTCTCTAATCCTCTCAGTGAGATTGGGTTAGGTCAAGAGAAGAAGGGTGGGCTCATGGGAAGGAATTACCACCAAGGTGCCAAGAACACTAGGTGTCAAACCACATCAGGATATGGAGATGGAGGAAGAACATTATCCTGCTCTAAGATGTCTATACATGTCTGCCTCTATTGTGGGCTTATGTGGGGCCACGTCCTCATTCCACATATCACAGCTGCCTCTGTCCTGAGGACTATTTCTTTACAAAAAGCTAAGAAGCAATCAGTGAAGAAAATGAGTATTAGGGGAGGTTGTCCACAAAAGAGCAGCGTTCCACGGGTAAAGAGGAAAAAAATGGTCAGAGATGGGGTAAATTTTTTTTTTTTTTGGAGCCAGGGTCTTACTCTGTTACCCAGGCTGGAGTTCAGTGGTGCAATCATGACTCACTGCAGCCTCAACTTCCTGGTTTAGGCGATAAACCCGAGAAGCTTGGGCTTCAGGTGGACGTCACTCTGCCTAGCTAATTTTTTTCTTCTTTACAGATGGAGTCTTGCTATGTTGCCCAGGCTGGTCTCGAACTCCTGGGTTCAAGTAATTCTACTGTCTCTGCCTCACAAACTGCTAGGATTACAGGCATGAGCCACTACACCCAGCTATTTTTTTATTTTTTTCTAACAAATACTTCTCCCCTTCAACTTTGTCAAGTAGAAGCTGTTTATTTTCCCGCTTGTGTAGGAAGGGGTGGCAAAGCATCAGCCTTCTCTTTTGCTTCCCGCTGCTTTCAGACGATTGTGCTTCCATCTTCCTGTAAGAATTCTTTCCCCTTTGACATCTGTGCCACATCTGGTTTTTCTTTCTTTGTTTTTTTGAGTTGGAGTCTCACTCCAGCCTGGAGTGCAGTGGCACACTCAAGACTACCCCAGCGTCGACCCATTGGGCTCTGGCGATCCTTCCGCCTCAGCCTTCCAAGTAGCCAGAACTAAAGGCACGCACTACTGTGCTCAGCTAATTTTTGATTTATTTTAGAGATGAGGTCTCAACAAGTTGCCTGGGCTGGTCTCGAACCTGCGGGCTCAGGCAATCTACTCACCTTGGCCTCCCAAAGTGCTGGGATAACAGGCTGAGCCACTGAGCCCAGCTGGCTCTTTCACTTTTTGGCCCTCATGCTTGCTGAGGTTAATCTCTCTCTGTGCCAACTCTTACTATCATGCTGGAAGGTCTTTGCAAAGTCCATGAAATAAATAAGACAGTTCCTGACCTTCTCAACTCCAATTTATACTCCTACTTTTAATTCCTTAACTTCATCTTTTCTTGAAAAACAGGTTTTTCTTGTTGGCAGCTTCAGGGCCATAGTAAGGATGGGAAGAGGGTAGCTTTTTTTTTTTTTTGAGACAGGGTCTCACTCTGTTGCCCAGACTGGAGTGCAGTGACTCAATCCTAGCTCAATGCAACCCCAAATCCTGGGTTCAAGTGATCCTTTCGACTCAGGCTCCTGAGTAGCTGGGACTACAGGCATATACCACCATACCCAGCTAATTTTTAAAAACACATATAATTTTTAACAAACTTTAAAAACAAAATTTTAAAAAATTGTAGAGATGGGGTCTCACTATATTGCCCAGGCTAGTGCTAGGATTACAGGCCCGAGCATCACACCCAGCCAGAGGGTAGCATTCTTGAGTGTGGTTACGATAGGTAGTGCCAGAGCTGGCTGGTGTGGACTTCAAGACCCACTCACTGAAAGACTGGGACTGGCAGCATGGTGCACAAGAGTGGAATGGCACAGGGGTTGAACTGCCTGATGATAGCTGGGGGAGAAGGTTCAAGATCTAGATTGGACTCTTGTGCTAAGCTTCCAAGAAGCCTGGGTCTGGAGTTAAAAGTACCTTTCCTGTTAGCTGCTTCTCAGGAGACGTGGGATACTTTCAACAGCCACCGCAGCCTCAACCTGCTGGGCTCAGGTGATCCTTCCACATCAGCCTTCCAAGTAGCTGGAACTACTTCCACTCCCTTGAATTTCTTCCCTTTCATTCTGCAACAATTATCTCCAGGTTTTTGCTCTTCCTCATTGGCTATTCCCTTTGAAAGAGTCTCCAAGGGTTCTTCTACTTGTTTTTAAATGTGGGAATTATTCAGAGCACTCTCTTAGCCCTCTGCTTTTCTGTGGAGGACCTTACCCAGATCCATGGCTTCAGCTGCCACTGAAATGATGTGTCAGAATTTCTGGCCTATACATCACAGGAGTTTTTTTTTTCTTTTTAAATTTAGAAAGCAGGGTTTATTAAGAGGACAGAAAAGCTCCTGCAGTGGGAGGGGACCCAAGGGGACTGCCCAGCAGTTTTTAAAAAGTAGTTTCCTGGTGGGGCACGGTGGCCCCCAGCACTTTGGGAGGCAGAAGCGAGAGGACTGCCCGAGTCCAGGGGTTTGAGACCAGCCTGGGCAACTTGGCGAGACCCAGACTCTACAATAAATCAAAACATTAGCTGGGTGTGGTAGCACGCCTGTAGTTACAGCTACTTGGAAGGCTGATGCGGAAGGCTGACCTGAGCCCAGCAGGTTGAGGCTGCGGTGGCTGTGAGTGTGCCACTGCACTGCAGCCTGGGGACAGAGTGAGCTTCCTACTCAAAAAACAAAAAAACACAGTAGTTTTCTATAAAAGCAATACATGTACACGGTAAAACAAACTCAGCAGTAAAGATGCATTTAAAGTGAAAAGTATAAAGCTTATCACTCCTAGGCTCACTCTTCATAACTTTTTTTAAACTCTGTATTTCTGTAGACACATTTTTTTCAAAACTTTTTAATGTGTGTGTAAATGTGCCATATTTTTCCGCACTTCTTTTTCCACTTGACATATTTTTCTTCTACTTTTTAGATCTAATTTTAGATCTGTACCTTCAGTTGCCATTAGGACACAGTCATCCCACAGGTACCTGAAAATCCTTCCCTTTCTTTGGAATCTTCCCTCCTGCAACATTCTTTTGCTAACCTCCTTCTTACAAGTCAATGCCGTGAAAAAATGGTGTTTATACATTGTGCCTTCCTAGTTCGATCTGGTTTGTAACCACATCTATGAAACTTTCTCCAAATTTATTAAGTGACCTTCTTGTTGCAAAAACTAACGGACACAGTTTAGTCCACATCTTACCTTATCTCTGTTCCTTGAACACTTTGACCAGTTTCCTTCACACTCCTCCCCTGGTTTTCTTCCTTCCTTTCCGTTTGCCCCTTCAGTGTCCTCTTCACGGCTTCCTCCCCTAACCGGCCCCGCAAACGCTAGTACCCCCTCTCTCTAGGCCACCTGACCCACTTCGGGGCTTCAACAGCTAGCCATGCGCACGCGCGCACACACCCGCGAACCTTTGTTTGGGGTTCCCAACCCACGTTTCCCGTCTAATGAACCACATCAGCTGCCCAATGACTGTCACACAGGCACCAAAAACTCAATTCTCCCCTCCAAAACAAAGAAAAAACGGCATCACTACCTCCCGGTTGCCCAAGTCAAAACATGCGACTTTCTAATCCAATCCACTTCTCCCCACCCGCACTCCTCCTTCTCTAGGGCAGACCGTCGTCTCTTGCCTGGAAACGAATTCCGCGGTCGCTCTCCTTGCTTCGAACTCTGCCCCCTCCACCCACCCTTCACATCCCGACCAGTGACCTTCCCGCAATCTGAATATCATTGTGCACCCTCGACTAAGACCCTCCAGACTCTTCACGGCCCTTGGGATGAAAGGCAATTCACGTACAAGACCTAAGGGCAATCCGGCCCCTCCCTGTTACCTCTTCCTTAAACCACACCAGGCTGTCGGCAGCTCCAGGACGTACCCGCGCCTCCCGCCCCCAGCGCCCAACAGCCCTTCGCAGCCAGGCTCTTCCCGACGTGGGCGCTCAAAAGGCAAACGCCCAAAGCACGAGTCCCAAGCGCGGAGCTGCGCGGCCACCGCGGATCCGGATCCGGGTTGACGGAACGTCCGGGTCACCAGGAAGCTCAGCGCAAAGGTCACGCCCATCTCTTGACCCTTCACCCAAGTGCGCGAGGCCCTCCGGCCCCCGTGCTATTCCGCCCTTAGGCGTCATGGCCGCCAGCCCCGGTTTTCCAGTGGGTCTTGACGTCGCCCCAGCCGCTCCGGCGCCGCCAACGTCTCCGCTCTCGAGAAGGCCCTCCTCTCCCAGGCCTCCCTGCCGCCCTGAGCCCGCCGCCGAGAAAAACCCGCGCTGCCCGCCTGCCCCAAACAAAGATGGCCGCCAGCCCTGTTCTCTCTTCGCAGGGCGAAGCCGCCCACCCGCCGCTCAATGCCGCTGCCAGGCTGCCCTCACCTAGTATGGCTGCCCGGCTCATGCCTCGCTATGGCCTCGAAGCCGCCGCTAACCGGCCAGGTTCCGGGAGGCGCTGTT
>NW_007247249.1:1028907-1038649 GCF_000164805.1 Carlito syrichta | reverse complement strand
GGGTCGAGGCACCGGCGTGGGGCGTGGGGAGGGGCGTAAACAAGGGCTGAGCCTGGGCCGGGCCGGGCCGGGCCGGAACAGAACAGAACAGGGCTGCGATTCGGCCGTGCCGAGGGGTGTAGGAGCCGCAGGGAGAGGCTGGGGGTGTAGGGGGAAGGGGCCGGTGGCATGCGGCTGGAGGGAGGACTGGACTCTGGTGAGGGGTGTTGTGGGCAGGGGAGGAGGTGAGACTCGGACTTAAGACGTTTGGGGGGTGTGAGTGTTACACTGGAGGTGGGAGGGGGAAGGGCCTGGGGGGAATTAGGGTGGAAGAGGGGAAAACGGAGGTGTAGGGAATGGAGGGAATGTGGGTATGACGAGGTAATGGAGAAAGTGAGACTGGGAGGAAAGTTTGGGAGGAAGGGGAGTGGGGTGGGAGATAGGACAGTGGAGCTGCACGGGCGATAAGGGTTCGGGGGTTTCCCCTTCCCCTGTGGAAAGGAAGAGAGAACAGAGTTAAGCAGCATCAGTTGCAGCCAATTCTAATTGCCAGGCCCTTAGCTTTTAATAGGGTGGGAAGGGCAGGAGGGAATGGTCATGTGGGTTTGGAGAATTGGGGTTGGATGAGGATTCAGCTAGATTTGCTTTCCAAAAGGCTCCCTCGCTTACTGCTCCCTTGTTTTTTCTGCTTCCCGAAACGAGGGAAAATGGGGGAACTGGTGTTGCCCAAGTGTGGAGGAGCAAAGGACTTTTCCAGTTTTTAGCAACTGGCAGTACAGAAGTGGGAAAACAGACATGGCTGTATTGAAACCCTGTATGTTCAGGTGGAGGCTCTGCAAGCCTGATGAGGGACACAGAAGGGACAGGATGGCATTTAGGCAAGTCATCAATTAAACAAATGCTCTACTTTCCAGACCTTTCTTTTGCTGTTTAAATGTTAGGAGGGAGGGGGTCGGTAAGCATACTGTACCTAGGAAAACTTTCCCTGGTGAACGTCAATGTGTGAACGGGTGCTGCCTCAGTGGATATTTTGTTCTCATTGTGTGCCAGTTAAAGGAAAGGGCCCAAGATAGAATTTGAAGGATGTTCTGGTCTGATTAGTTAAGTGATGGGAAGATTTGGCTGTTACTACTTTCCTTTCAGTTCTTTCTAAAGGCGAAAGTTAACAGTTATATTGTAACAAAATAGGTGGAATAAGGAATTGAGAAGGGAGGTAAGAAGGTGTCAGAGGTAATTGGTTGTTGCCATGAGCCATTGACACAGGAAATTCTTAGAGTTGATATTGTTTTGTAAATTGACTAGTAGAGAATTATGGAAGCCTTGGGACTTTGTTGGAGGTGAGTTTTCTAAATGTGTTTAGGTTTGTTTGTGTTTTTGCAACTGAGATTGACTAACTTTATGGGCCTTTAAGGCTTCAAACTAAAACTTGAAAATTGACTCTTTTCCCCTCCTTATTTGTTTTTGTTTTGCTGCTGGCTTTGAAACTTGTGCTAGGAAGAGACCTGGAAAATTAAGTTTCTTGCAGAGGTAAGTCTGAAACTTTTTATTGTTTTTAAACAATGAAAGGGAATGGAAATGACATGAGAAATGTTTTGGTGTTGGGCCCACTAATGGGGCAGTTGCCAGGAAAATGAGTTTTCATTCACCCAACAAGATCTGTTGCAATCACTATCTTTTTAGTTGACTGAGACAGTTGAGGGGAAAGAGAGGGGAAGTTAGATGTTTTGAGACAAGCCCCAGCTTTGGTTTGTTATTGTCTGGTCTTCTTGGTCAGCTTTGAGAGAAACTTTTTTTTTTAACATATGGAAGGCTGTACTCTAGCGCATTGTCCACTGGCTGTTTTCCTTGGAGAGTTGCTGAGGCACCTTTCTTCCATGGGAAGGCTTTTCTTCTACTTTACTCTTTCCTCCAGCTGTTAGCTTCCTAGAATCTTTCTTTGGAAACATACTATGTAATTCTGACTTCCAGATATTTGGTTACCTTTTCCTATTCCCACCAACAAGAAAACTATTTCTGTACTTTTCACTGTCTTTAAGGTTTTCCATGTAGTTTTTAAGTCAAGTTTCAAGACATCTTTCAGTTCTTCAGCGTGACTTTCCTCTGAGGACTTCTGAGAGACTCAAATATCTCTAGTTGTCCTGTGAAAATAAAGATATCATCCCTGTTGGGATGAAGCAACTGTTGTTTTCATTTCAAGACATCATATTTCTTCCATGTGAGTTTCCCCTAATGGAGTCAAGTACCTCAAAAAGTACAGATATCATCCCAGGTTGGGATGAGACTAGACTTTGCTTGGAAGTGGACACCCAATAGAGAGCAATCAGTCAGGAAGAAATCCTGAAGATACTTATAGACTGTTAGCTGCCCTTGGCTGACTTGGACTTCCCTGAAGAATAAACAGACAGAAAAGCAAGCAATATAGAAGAACTCCAGGAAATGTAACGATTCATTAGAATAAAAAATTGTTCTTGGGAAACTGTAAAGAGGAACTTATATGTTACTATCTCAAATGAAGCCAGACTAGTCAGTGGGATCAGGACTCTGTTTACTGGAGCATTTGTCTCTTGGTATCTGGCAATGTTTCAGATACCAAGACTTAAGTTTTTTCTTTTTTGACTTGTCGCCCAAGCTGGAGTGCAGTGGCATACTCACGGCCACCACAGCCTTGACCTGCTGGACTCAGGCGATCCTTCTGCCTCAGCCTTCCAAGTAACTGGAACGACAGGCATGTGCCACCACACCCAGCTAATTTTTTTATTTATTGTAGAGATGAGGTCTCGCCAAGTTGCCCAGGCCAATCTCGAACCCATGGGCTAGGTAATCCTCTCGCCTCAGCCTCCCAAAGTACTGGGATTATAGGCATGAGCCACCATGCCCGGCTTTTTTGTTTTTGCTTTTTGTTGTTGTTGTTTTTTGTTTTTTGAAGTTTTTTCAAATATTCTGTTTAGAGGGGTACAGCCATCTCACCATTCTGATATCCTTCATCTAGGACCCTTGCATATTTGAAGCTGAGCTTCTGTCACTGCCTCGGAAATCTGAGTATATTTTGGTTTAAGAAGAAATTGGTTGTGTTCTTTTTTTTTTTTCTAATTTTACTAATCAGCTGAATTTAAGATTCAGGTCACATTCTTTTAATGCTAAAGTTAGATAGATTCCTGGAACTCTCATCTCGGTTGCATAGTGAGTGAACTCACCATCCTGGATGATAATTAAATGGGCAAGGCTGTGTATTAACTTGCATGCTAGCCTCCTGACATTTCTCCAAGGACATGGCCTTGGGAAACATATACTTCTATGTTTTCATTGAATAAGGAGTGTAAGTCTGATCAGCGACCTCACAAGAAGAGTCTACTAGTGGAAATGAAGATGGCAGTGAAGCTTACCAACAGAATCCTTTTTGTCTGTCTTGCAGAGGATGGCATTTCTCTGTCCCCACAAAACTCCAGATTGAACTAGGTCAAAGTAGACCTCCTGGGATGGGGCAGAAGGGAGCGTAGCTCCACTACCTGCTGTTCACCTGAATGGCAACAGCAGGTATAGAGAACCCACAGTTGGACTAGGATAAAACACATTAGTGTTAGTTGGACTTAGGGGTCAAATGAGCCTAGGTCTGACAACCCTTTCTTCTCTTCTGAAACATTATTTTATGGGTTTGGGTTAGAGGGACCAAATGACTTCCTTCTCCAAATCTCGTGTGGAAAATGACATGCATTCTTTTGACTCTTGATCATGCTCCATCTTATCCTTGGCATTTATTGACATTTTTTGTTGTGGGGATTGTCCTGTGCATTATAGGATATTTTGAAGCATCCCTGGATTCTACTTCTGCATCCACTTCACCAACAGGCATGACAATAAAAAATGTCTCCAGACATTGCCAGTTGTCCTTGGTGGATCAAAGTTTCCCATGGTTGAGGACTACTGACTAGGAACTCTGATAACTCCTAGTATCTTGGATGGTTCAGCCTGGTGACTGGTGTTTTTTCTTTTCTTTTCTTTTTTTTTGAATTAGAATCTCACTCTGTTGCCTAGGTTGGAGGGCCTCAGCCTTCCAAGTAACTGGAACTGTAGGCATGCACCACCACGTCCAGCTAATGTTTTGATTTTTTGTAGAAATGAGGACTCGCCAAATTGTCCAGACTGGTCTTGAACCTGTGGACTCAGGCAGTCCTCTCACCTTGACCTCCCAAAGTGCTGGGATCATAGGCATGAGCAACCACACCCAGCCTGTTTTTCTTCCTGTCAAATGTAGCTATTTTCCCAGCTGTTTCCAATGACTTAGGTGGGGCATCTGGGCTCTTAAAACTATACATGGATTACTTCCTTTCCACATATCAGATCCCACAGTATTGGGTTAAGTGATTCCAGGATTGTATCTCCCCTTTATTTTTTTTGAGTTGAGGCCTCTGTCACCCAGACTGGAATGCAGTGGCACAGTCATGGCTCACCGCAACCTCAAACTTTTGAACCCAGATGAGCCTTCCTCCTCATCCACCTGAGTAGCTGAATCTGCAGGCACATGCCACCACACCTGGCTAATTTTTTTTGTGGAGGCAAGGTCTCACTATGTTGCCTAGGCTAGTCTCGAACTCCTGGGCTCAAGCAGTCCTCCTGCCTTGGCCTCCCAAAGTTCTGGGATTATAGGTGTGAGCGGTTGTGCCTGGCCATACCTCCCCTTCTCTCAAGGGGATGAATTTCTTTGTGCTTCCCTCTTTGGTTGACTGAGGAAGAGAGGACCAGTTCCAACTTACTCTTTTTTTTTTTGAGTTGGAGTCTCTGTCGCCCAGACTGGAGGGCAGTGACACGCTCCCGGCCACTGCAGCCTCTACCTGCTGGGCTCCGGCGATCCTTCCACCTCAGCCTTCCAAGTAGCTGGAACTACAGGTGTGTGCTACCATACCTGGCTATAATTTTTGATTTATTGTAGAGACGAGGTCTTGCAAAGTTGCCCGGGTGGGTCTCGAGCCCGTGGGCTCAGGCAGTCCACTCGCCTTGGCCTCCCACAGTGCTGGTATTACAGACTGAGCCACTGAGCCCGGCATCCAACTTACTCTTAAACTTTCTGAGTTCCCATCAGTTTGACTCTTCTGAAATAGCTCATTTTATTCTCTTGCCAATCTCAGGTTTTTTGATATGTACAGTGGACAGAGCATCCTATCCTAGTGTTTTCTTTGTTTTTGTTTTTTTTTGTTTTTTTTTTAGTTGGAGTCTCACTCTGTCACCCAGGCTGGAGTGCAGTAGTATGCTAACGGACACCGCAGCCTCAACCTGTTGGGCTCAGGTGATCCTTCCGCCTCAGCCTTCTGGAACCACAGGCACATGCCACCACGCCCAGCTAATTTTTTGGTTTATTGTAGAGACAAGCCTCACCAAGTTGCCCAGGCTGGTCTCAAACCCTTGGACTCAGGTGATCCTCTCACCTCTGCTTCCCAAAGTGCTGGGATTACAGATGTGAGCTACCCTGGCTCTATTCTAGTGTTGAATGGGGTGGGGTAGGGTGGTACAGGTAGTTCCGCATAGTGTAGAGGCAGTGGCTTGTCAGAATATATGCATGGCAACTGAGTTTCGTGTGTCTGTTTTTAATGGGGTTCTCTCACTCTTGGACTTGTGTGAGTTTGTTTATTTTATTTTCCTGAATTAGTGTCTTACTCTATAACCCAGGCTGGAGTGCAGTGGCATGCTCAAGACTACCATAGCTTCAGCGTGCTGGGCTCAGGCAATCCTTCTGCCTCAGCCTTCCAGATAGCTGGAACTACAGGCATACACCACCATGCCTGGCTACTTTCTCTTGATTTATTGTTGAGACTAGGTCTCACCAAGTTGCCCAGGCTGGTCTCAAACCCCTGGGCTCAGGCAGTCCTCTCACCTCAGTCTCCCAAAGTGCTGATATTACAGTCGTGCGCCACTGCACCTAGCGAGTCTGTTTCTTAGTTGATATTGCTTATGATGATCTCTTGAAATCAAGTTCAGTTCAACAACTGGTTGTCCCCTCCATATGCCACACTCTGTCTGTTACTAGACACTGTAGATATAAAGATGTTGTGCTTAGTCCCTCTCTGTGAGTTGAGTAGGATCTAATGGGATAATAAATACACAAATAATTTTAGTATATTGTGGTAAATGGTATAAAAGAAATGTGTGCAGTGTTCCTTAAGGGTGCAGGAGAGGACTGCTTACCCCAGCCTAGGGGTGTAGAGAGTATATTTTGAAGATGATATCTGAGCCGACTCTTAAAGTATGAGTAGGAGTTAGCCATCTGAAAAAGGGTAGCAATGGGGATGTGAAACACAAAGGGAGAGGGGTATCAGGCAAAGGGAGTAGCCTGTAGAAAGGTGCAGAGAAATGAAGTGCATGATATGTGTGAACAATAAACTGATCATGTTAGAAAATAAAAAGCAGCCAGGCTTGGTGGCTCAGCCTGTAATCCCGCGCCTTGGGAGGCTGAGGTGAGTGGATTGCCTGAACCCGCGAGTTCGAGACCCGCCTGGGCAACTTGGCGAGACCTCATCTCTACAATAAATCAAAAAATGAGCCGGGCGTGGTAGCTACTTGGAAGGCTGAGGCGGAAGGATCGCCGGAGCCCAGCAGGTCGAGGCTGCGGTGGCTTGTAGCGGCCACTGCACTCCAGTCTGGGTGACAGAGTGAGACTGCAACTCAAAAAAAGAAAAAAAACAAAGAAAGTAAAAAGCAGACTGTAGGGGACGAGGTTGGAAAGGTAGGCCTGAGCTTAGAGGGCTTGGTGTGTGTATAAGGAATTTGGAGTGTTCTTATAGGTAAAGGGGGCTATAGTTGGGTCTTAAGCAGGAAAGTGACGTGGCCAGTTTGTGCATTTTAGATAACTAACTCAGACGTGGGGGGTGGATTTAGGTGGGTTAAGATTGGTGGTAGTAAGAGCAGACTAGAATACAGTGGCACCATCATGGCTCTCTGTAGCCTCGAACACCTAGGCTAAAATGGTCCTCCCTCCTCAGCCTCCCAAATAGAGACAAGGTCTCACTGTGTTGCCTAGGCTGGTCTTGAACTCCTGGGCTCAAGCAGTTCTCCCACCTTGGCCTCTCAAAGTGCTGGGATTATACGTGTGAGCAACCTCCCTCAGCAGTTGCAGTTGCACAGGGGAAAGACTATGGGAATCTGAACCATGGCAGTGGAAGTAGAATGGTGGTGGGGCAGATTTTAAAAGTAGCCTTGGTGAGTGCACGTGAGGCAGGGCTTTCTCCCGAGCCATCAGAGGGAGCCAGAGCACCTCTTTCCAGCAGTTGGTGATAGTTTGGTGATGGTCCAAGATGCAGAAGTGGGGGTGAAAAGCAGCAAAGCTGATGGGGCATAAGGATACAAATGCGTTTGAAGGCTTCCACACCCTCCACCCCAGGACAGAATCATGAATAAACTGGAGGATAAGCAGGACCAGATGATACCATGAAGAGAAGTTTACAGGCTCTCTATTTCCAGCTGTTAACTGGTGACATTGAAGAGGTGTGTTCATCTGAGTTGGAACTACAGCTATAGGAGGCTTCATCATTTTAAATTAACTTTTGTGGTCAATAAATTTTCTCTATATTAAGGGGGAAAAAAGCAGCAGCATCAACAGGAATTTAGACTTGATTGGAGGTTGTGATCAAAGAGGACAGTATTGGCTAGTACTCTGTTTGGGCAGTAAGTATGAGTGACAAGAGTGGAGTGAAGTTTTTGTACTTGAGGATTGGTTAATGGCTGGGTCATTGTTACCTGGAATGATGGAGGAACTTGATGAATCAAATGACAAACTATGTAATGAATGTAGGTTATAACTAGTCATTGACAGGGGATTGGTAAATGACATTATGAGGAAAAGTTAGAAGTTGGTGCAAAGATCAAGGGAATACAAGTGGTATAGGAAAATTACAAGAATGTCTATCACACAAACTTAATAAATGTTTATTGATTGAAAGCTATAAGTTTTTTTTAGCTTTTAATTTTTTTATTTTAAAGATGTGGGGTACAATTCAGGGCTAGGTATGCAGATGTTCATTATGCTGGTACTCTTTTTGATGAGGTGTGCCCCCCTTTCTCCAGGCAGATTCCCACTACTGCCAATCCCACCTCCCTGCCCCCCCCAGCACAGTTTCCTGCTACTGGCACTCCTTTTCTTATAGTATTACGATAGTTGTTCAAGGTCTACTTATGAGTGAGAACATGTGATACTCAGTTGTTTGTTTCTGTGAAATATCACTAGTATTATAGACTCTAAGTCCGTCCAGGTTGCTGTGAAGTTCATTATTCCATTGTGTATATGTACCACTTTTTAATCTAGTTCTCTTTTGATGGGCAGCATGGTTGATTCCATGTTCTCACTATTGTGAACAATGCTGCAATAAACATGTGTGCAGTTAATCTTTTTTGTAGAGTGCAGTTACTTTTTTTGTAGAGTGATTTGAGTTCTTCCGAGTGTATTCCCAGTAGGGTGATTATGGGGTTATATGAAAGGTCAATTTTTAGATCTTTTAGGAATCGCCACTCTGTTTTCCACAGAGGCTGTCCTAGTTTACACTCCCACCAGCAGTGTAGAAGTGTTCCCTTTTTGCCACATCCTCTCCAGCATCTGTTATTTTTTGAGTTATTGATCATGGCCATTCTCACCGGAGTTAGGTGGTATCTCAGTGTAGTTTTAATTTGCATTTTTTTTGATGACTAGTGATGATGAGGCTGAGCATTTTTGTAGGTATCTGTTGGCTATTTGTATGTCTTCTTTTGAGAACTGCCTATTCATATCTTTTGCCTGCTTTGTAATGGGGGCATGAATTGCCAAAACAATCCTTGGCAAAAAAAAAAAAAAAAAGTAGGAGGTATTACACTCCCAGACTTTAAACTTTTTTTAAAGCTACAATAATCAAAACCGCCTGGTATTGGTACAAGAACAGGCATATAGACCACTGGAATAGAATTGAGTTTCCAGAAGCAAAACCTCAATATCTCAGCCAGCTCATCTTCGATAAAGCCTCCACCACCTACGACTGGGAAGACGAGAACCTATTCAATAAATGGTGCTGGAAAAACTGGCTGATCACATGAAGAAGATTAAAACAAGACCCCTACCTATTCCCATACACAAAAATAAACTCTAAATGGATCAAAGACCTAAATGTAAAATCTCAAACTATAAGAACCTTACAAAGTGCAGGAAATTGGAACTGGCAACCAATTCCTGATCAAAATCCCAAGTGCCCATGCCATAAGAAAAAGGATAGACAAGTGGGACCTCATCAAACTGACAAGCTTCTGCAAAGCCAAAGAAACCATCAAGAGAGCAAGGAGATAGACCACAGTCTGGGAAAAAAATATTCACCAACAGTATGTCTGACAAAGGCCTAACATCTAGGATCTTACAAGGAACTCAAACGTACTGAAAAGAAAAAATAAATCCACAAGTTTTGATGGATGTTACTGATTTACTTTCTGAGCAGTTATGCTTCTGGACTGGGTTGTATTGTAGGGAAAAATAAGATTAGGTTTGTGGAGGGTGAGTCTGGGTAGCAAAGGTTAAGGATGCTTACCTTTTAAATTTCTTTCACGACCATTTCTATAAGGGTTACAAAGTGATTTTGCATGTGTTTTCTCATTGGATTCTTAACTTTGAGGAGGAATTTCTTTCATCTCTGTTTTACACGTGAGGGTACTGAGAATTTGAAGTTAAGGGACTTAAAGGCCGGGCGCAGTGGCTCACGCTTATAATCCCAGCACTTTGGGAGGCTAAGGTGAGAGGATTGCCTGAGCCCACAGGTTTGAG
>NW_007247249.1:1025940-1028684 GCF_000164805.1 Carlito syrichta | reverse complement strand
AAAAATTGAGATGGAGCCGGGCTCGATGGCTCAGCCTGTAATCCCCCGCCTTTGGGAGGCTGAGTTGAGTGGATTGTCTGAGCCCGCAGGTTCGAGATCCACCTGGGCAGGGAGACTGCATCTCTACAATAAATCAAAAAATCAGCCGGGTGTGGTAGCACATGCCTGTCATTCCGGCTGCTTGGAAGGCTGAGGCGGAAGGATCGCTGGAGCCCAGCAGGTGGAGGCTGAGGTGGCCAGGAGCGGCTACTGCACTCCAGTCTGGGTGACAGAGTGAGACTCCAACTCAAAAAAATAAATAAATAAATAATAAATTAAAAATTGAGATGGTATCTTGCTATGTTGCCCCGGTTTGTCTTGAACTCCTGGCCTCAAGTGATTCACCTACCTCAACCTCCCAAAGTGGCTGGGATTCTAGGTATGAGCCACCACGTCCAGCCATTCTAAAGACTTTTAATTTCCCAATTGTCATTCCCTTAGTTTATCTGATATAGCTTCTGTATTAGAGGTAAAAGTGAATTCTCTCTGTCTTCTCAGTTTTGCCTATATTTAAGAGGTGAGGCCAGGCTCTACAACTTGGCAAGACCTTGTTTCTACAATAAATCAAAAAATAGCCAGGCATGGTGGCACATGCCTGTAGTTCCAGCTACTTGGAAGGCTGAATCGGAAGGATCACCTGACCCTAGCAGGTCGAGGCTGCGGTGACCGTGAACATGCTACTGCACTCCAGCCTGGGCGACAGGTTGAGATTCCAACTCAAAAAAAAAAAAATGGTGAACTGGTTGAGGGGGAGTTGAGCAGAGTTTTCAAGAGACCAAAAGCAGAGTTTTGGAGGAAAGAACAATCAGGAAATACCTAATAGCAACTTTTGATAAATATATAGCATTAAAATTGTATACAACATTTTCACTTAGGGGAAGTGATATTTCTCCTGTAGAGTCTGGATTTAGGGCAGTTTCTGTTGGGGATGGATATCTGTAGGGTTTATTTTTTAACTAACTTTCTAAAATTTAATAAAGTGCTATACTGTGCCAGGCATTGTGTTAGGCACTGGGAATATGGGAATCAGTAAGACTAGTTCCTGCCATTGAGTGGCTCATAGGTTCTTTCCCTGTCCTTCCAGTACAGTGGGGATTGCAGCTGTTGAGCAGAGATTCTGGAAAGTATTGCGCACCTGAGCTCCCAGCATGGCGGGCCTCAAGCGGCGGGCAAGCCAGGTGTGGCCAGAAGAGCATGGCGAGCAGGAGCACGGGCTGTATAGCCTGCACCGCATGTTTGATATTGTGGGCACCCATCTGACACACAGAGATGTGCGTGTGCTTTCTTTCCTCTTTGTTGATGTCATTGATGACCACGAGCGTGGACTCATCCGGAATGGACGTGACTTCTTACTGGCGCTGGAGCGTCAGGGCCGCTGTGATGAGAGTAACTTTCGCCAGGTGCTGCAGGTGCTGCGCATCATCACTCGCCATGACCTGCTGCCCTATGTCACCCTCAAGCGGAGACGGGCTGTGTGCCCTGATCTTGTAGACAAGTATCTGGAGGAGACATCGATTCGCTATGTGACCCCCAGAGCTCTCAGTGATCCAGAACTGAGGCCTCCCCAGCCCCCTAAAACAGTGCCTCCCCATTATCCTGTGGTGTGCTGCTCCACTTCGAGTCCTCAGATGTGTAGCAAGCGGCCAGCCCAGGGGAGAGCCACACTTGGGAGCCAGCTAAAACGCCGGAAGTCAGTGACACCAGATCCCAAGGAAAAGCAGACATGTGACATCAGGCTGCGGGTTCGGGCTGAATACTGCCAGCACGAGACTGCTCTGCAGGGCAATGTCTTCTCTAACAAGCAGGACCCACTTGAGCGCCAGTTTGAGCGCTTTAACCAGGCCAACACCATCCTCAAGTCCCGGAATCTGGGCTCCATCATCTGTGACATCAAGTTCTCTGAGCTGACCTGCCTCGATGCATTCTGGCATGACTACATCAATGGCTCGTTACTAGAGGCACTTAAAGGTGTCTTCATCACAGACTTCCTTAAGCAAGCTGTGGGCCATGAAGCCATCAAGCTCTGGTGAATGTGGACGAGGAGGCCTATGAGCTAGACCGACAGAAACTCCTGAGGAACTTGATGCTGCAAGCATTGCCCTGACCTTTCCCCTTCTCACTTCTCTGGGGACTGTTCCCACACCCACCTCTGGAGCTTACATACTGTTCGGGGGTTTGTTCTCTACCCTTCCAGCCAATCACACCCCTGCCTTTTTTTTTTTTAAAGGAAAAGACAAAGGAAATTGGAGGTGGTGTTCCCGCCCTCCCTGCACCCACATGCCTGGGTTTCCCCTTGTTTCCCTTTTCCACTTACCCTGATGTGTCTCTACAGCCACCTTACCACGGAGCCACAGACAAACGTACAGGGTGAAGCAAAGTCTGTGGAACATAGTCTTTGTAAGGGATTGAACACTGCTTTGGGGTGCACTGAGGGACTATCGGTACTTCTGGCTTTATGAGGGCTCTTAAATATTGTCTGAAAAACCAAAGGGCTGTGAGTAAGGGAGCTATGTGGAAGGTGGGACTCTGAAGTGTATTTTGGAAATTAATCACTCACCCTCTTCCAAATTACAGAATTTATAAAAAAAAAAAAAAAAGAAAGAAAAAGAAAATAATTATGTATCATGCCATCAACATCTTAAATCCGGCCGGGCTCAGTGGCTCAGCCTGTAATCCTAGCACTTTGGGAGGCCGAGGTGAGTGGA
>NW_007247249.1:1011991-1025730 GCF_000164805.1 Carlito syrichta | reverse complement strand
CCTGGGCAGCGAGACCTCATCTCTACAATAAATCAAAAAATCAGCCGGGCATGGTAGCACATGCCTGTAATTCCATCTACTCGGAAGGCTGAGGCGGAAGGATCGCCGGAGCCCACCAGGTCAAGGCTGCGGTGGCCGGGAGCAGCCACTGCACTCTAGTCTGGGTGACAGAGTGAGACTCCAACTCAAAAAAAAAAAAAGAAATGGTAGCAGTTGTCTTCACGCTTGGTGAACATCAAACACATTGTTTAGTACATGGCAGGTAGTGGGGATAAAAACCCTGTTCCCAGGAAACACCCAATCTAGTGGGAGAGGGCAGTCTACCTCCCAACACAACCCATGGTGACACCTGCAGGGTAAGACTTACAGTGATGAAGAATAAGGGGGTCAGACTCGATGGCTCATGCCTGTAACCCCAACACTTTGGAAAGCAGAGGCAAGAGGATTGCCTGGGCTCAAGGGTTCAGCTTGGACAACTTGGTGAGACCTCGTCTCTACAATGTATCAAAAAATTAACGACATGGCAGCACATGCCTGTAGTTCTAGCTACTTGAAAGGCTAAGGCAGAAGGATTACCTAGCCCAGCAGATCTAGGCTGCAGTGGCCATGAGCATGCCACTGCACTCTAGTCTGGGTAACAGTGTGAGACTCTGACTTAAAAAAAAAAAAAAAGAAAGAAAGAGAGAGAGAGTATAGGGAAGTAGGAAGGAAAACTGAGCCCCTACTTTTCTAGCTAGTTCAATAAGACTGGGCAGGCATCGGCCATCACTCGCCCTCTCAGGAGCTCTGAGTTCCCATCTTGCAGCTCACTTGCAGACCTCACCCTCACCCTCCACCAGCCACATTCCTATCATTACTGAGCCCTTCACGGTTAAAGCCACTACTGCAGACCCCTCAGATTTAGAACCCAGAAACTCCTGTCTTCATCACTTGCATGTAGAGGTGGAAGTAGAGACCCAGATCTCCCTTCAATGGTAGATGTGTACCTGGGATCCCTAGCTGAATTATAAATACAATTGCACCTGAAAATGTTGTGACACATAGTGGTTAAGTTCTGCAGGACTATTAGTACATTACTAACCTCAGAAACATTAAGAATCAACAGTGGTTTCTGCACTGGCCTGACACCTTATATGCCAGACACGTCATTATTGATATGGAAAGTATACCATATTCCAGACAATGCACTCATAAACAAACATTTCCGGCTCATTATGAACTAACTAACTAGCATAAACTGCTGGCTTCCTCCCTGAAATTCAGCACTTGATATGCCACAGAAAGAAGTTACAGAGAGACTGACAGACCCATACAGTAAACATAAAAATTGTGAGAAGGCCAGACATGGTGGCCTGTAATTCCAGCACTTTGGGAGGCCGAGGCAAGAGGATTGCCTGAGCCCATGGGTTCCAGACCAGCCCAGGCAACTTGGTAAGACTTCGTCTCTACAATAAATTTTTTTTTAAAATTAGCCAGGCGTGGTAGTGTGCACCTGTAGTTCCCGCTACTTGGAAGGCTGAGGCACAAGAATCATCAGTGCCCAGCAGGTCAATGCTGGGGTGGCTGTGAGTGTGCCACTGCACTCCAGCCTGGGCAACAGAGTGAGACTCCAACTCAAAATAATAATAATAACATCTAGGATCTACAAGGAACTCAAACATGGCGAAAAGAAAACAAACAGCCCCCATTACAAAGTGGGCAAAAGATATGAATAGACAGTTCTCAAAAGAAGACATACAAGCAGTTAACAGATACATGAAAAAATGCTCAGCCTCACTAGTCATCAAAGAAATGCAAATGAAAACTACACTGAGACACCATCTAACTCCAGTCAGAATGGCCATCATCAATAACTCAAAAAATAACAAATGCTGGAGAGGATGTGGTGAAAAAGGAACACTTCTACACTGTTGGTGGGAGTGTAAACTAGTATAGCCTCTGTGGAAAACAGTGTGGCAATTCCTAAAAGTTCTAAAAATTGACCTTCCATAGGACCCTGCAATCCCTCTACTGGGAATATACCCGAAAGAACTCAAATCACTGTATAAAAAAGATACCTACATATGTTTATCACAGCAATGTTCACAATAGCAAGAATATGGAACCAACCGTGCTGCCCATCAAAAGAGGACTAGATAAAAACACTGTGGTACATATGCACAATGAAATATTACACAGCCATAAAGAACAACAAAATCATAAACTTTGCAGCAACCTGGATGGACTTAGAGTCTATAATACTGAGTGATCTTTCACAGTATCTCATGTTCTCACTCATAAGTGGATCTTGAACAACTATTGTAATACCATAAGAAAAGGAATGATAGTAGTGGGAAACTGCAGGGGCTTGGGGGGTGGGGAAGTGGGATTGGCAGTAGTGGAAAACTGTCTGGGGAAGGGGGGACATACCTCATCAACAAGGGTACCTATACAGTGAATATTTGTATACCTAACCCTGAATTGTATGCCACAATTTTAAAATAAAAAAATTTAAACAATCATAAAATGAAATAACATTAGCCGGGCATGGTAGCACACACCTATAGTTCTAGCTACTTGGAAGGCTGAGGCAGAAGAATTGCCTGAGCCCAGCAAGTCGAGGCTGGGGGGGCTGCAAGCATGCCACCACACTCCAGCTGGGCAACAGAGATTCCAACTCAAAAAAAAAATGTGAGAAAGAAAATAAAAGAGGCTGAAATCTGGGGAGAGAGTGGTGGATGGGCCCAGGAAGCAACCCAGACAGAAGGGGACCATGCATCACAGAAACTTGGGGGGGACAAATACGGGGGGGGTGATATCCATTGTTCTCTCCCTGATATTATCCTGAGCTCCCAATACCCATACCTGCACCATCAACAACGCAATACAGAAACACCACACCAGCCCTATGCTGCCTGGCAGTGGGGAAACCTCAAGGTAGCTCAAGAGGCTGGGTAGGATGTAGATACCAGGTGTCAGGAGACTGGAGAGCTGCTGGGTATTCTCTCCTGCCATACACCTCCTCCCTGCAAGGCAAGGGAAGAAGTGCGTTCCTACAGGAAGGTTCCTCAAGGGCAAAAAAGGAACAGCTGGGCCCAGAGACTCTCTGGCCTGGTGCACAAGGAATTGCTCATTGTTAATAACTTAATCTTTCACCTTTCTTTCAGTGAATATGAGCTAGCTATATGGTGACTTTTGCTGACCCAAGCATAAAAAGAATATTCTTGAGGAATACTTACATAGAAATTAGTCTCTGTTAGGAGTGATGATTGGTCTTGCTTTTTTTTTTTTTTTTTTTTTTTGATTTGGAGTCTCACTCCTTTGCCCAGGATGGAGTGCAGTGGCACGCATGCTCACAGCCACCCCAGCATCGACCTGCAGGACTCCCGCATTCCTTTCCTCAGCCTTCCAAGAAGCCAGAACTACAGGTGCATGCTAACACACCCAGCTAATTTTTGATTTATTGTAGAGACGAGGTCTCGCCAAGTTGCCTGGGTTGGCCTCGAACCTGTGGGCTCAGGCAATCCACTTTCCTTGGCCTCCCAAAATGCTGGGATTACAGGCTGAGCCACTGAGCCCGGCTGTGAGTTACCATTTAAGATACTACAGTCACTGGACTAGGAACTTGGCTTTAGAGTCAGACAACCTAGCTTAAAATCTTACAGCTTTTAGCAATTTGCTTAATCTTGCTTCAGTTCCTTCATCAATAAGGATAAAGAACCTAAGAATATTAGGTATTTAATAAATGGGTAACAATTGTAAATTGTGTATAACACAAAACACCTTTATGTCAAGAGAGAGAAAAGACATCCCTCTAAACTCATATTTAAGATAGATTCCATGTAGTAACTGAAAAATAAGTGATTTCACTCTATATATATAGAAATCAGATCTTTCTTAAGGCATTGAGTTATAAAAAAGGGAAAGAAGAATTATGGGAAATCCAATTCTATGGCATAGAATAATGGAACTAATTTCAGAACTAGATGAGAAATTCTAGGACCATGGTTCTCAAATATGTTCAGATGACAGGGCCCCTAGAGTCATAGCAGCACAAAATATTGATATATTTGTTTATATCACAAAATAATATCTAACATTTGTACAGCACTTATTATGTATCAGACATGCTCTAAGTACTTCACATGTATTGATTTATTTAATCCTTGCAATAACCTGTGAAGTAGGTATATTATATCTCCATTTTATAGGTGACAGACTGTGACAGAAAGAGTTTAAATGACTTGCCCTGGGTAACAAAGCTGCAAGCAGCAGAGCGACAATGTGACCCTGGGCATCCAGGTGCCGAGCCCACATGCTCAGCTGCTATTCTATACTACTTCTCATCCCAAAAACTAAGAACACTTGGCCTGAGTTGTGATTCCAGAGTAAATGACTCCACTAATAGGCTATATAAAAATCACATTCAGCTTCACTTGGCTATTTTTTTTTTAACTATTCAATCAAGAAAGATTAGGTATTCCCAAATTTTCCGCCAACTTCTGCTACTTGTTCATTTGTCACATCCCAGTGTTGGCTAAAATCATTTGCACCAGTAGCAACAAAGGGTTAACAAAATTGTGTGAGATAAAAAATTCAGAGTTAACAAAATCCTATTCTTTATTCTTATTTAAATTGGTCCAGCCTTAGAATACTAGTATTTTGGAGAAGAGAGTTTGAGGACCAACCATCTAGAGCAACCCGTTTTATAGATGACAAACCCAAGAGCTGCAGAGATTATACGAATCACTTCAAACTACACAGCAAGTAAAAAGCAACCCCAAAATCAAAGCCTTAGATCTCCAAAACTCTTAGCCCTACCACATTATGACTGTAGGATTGTTTGTGAAAAGGATGTAGGGGCATCCTTAACAAGAGATTCCTGATATCACATATGGCTGTTTATCTTCACTTTGTTTTTCTTTATGCCTATTTTTACTGACTTTCCAGTTAGAGAAAAAAGACTTGTACTTTGTAGCCCAAGTCAAGGAAAAATGCTTCATCTAGCAAAGTTGGGAACCCCTACTTAGGAGCTAATAAAATTGGAGAGGGCAATGAGCTGGATACAAAACTTGTGAGAGGCCTTTGAAGGGTAGTCACTCAGCAACAGACAAGCCTTCCCTGTTAAGAAAATGTTTTTCAGCCGGGCTCGGTGGCTCAGCCTGTAATCCTGCACCTTGGGAGGCTGAGGTGAGTGGACTGCCTGAGCCCGTGGGTTCAAGACCCGCCTGGGCAACTTGGCGAGCCCTCATCTCTACAATAAATCAAAAAATAAGCCGGGCGTAGTTCCAGCTACTTGGAAGGCTGAGGTGGAAGGATCGCTGGAGCCCAGCAGGTGGAGGCTGCAGTGGCCGGGAGCGGCCACTACACTCCAGTCTGGGCAACAGAGTGAGACTCCGACTCAAAAAAAAAAAGAAAAAAGAAAATGTTTTTCACTTTTTTAGGGCCTTTCTCTCTCTTTCTTCCTTAATTTTTTTCTTCTTTTTTTTTTCTTTTTGTCTAAGATAAAAGTTCTAGATACAAATTAGCTCATTACAAAATACTCACTTTGAAAATTTTAGAGTTAATCCTATGAGATTACAAAACCTCAGAATAACAACTATACATCAAAGAAAAGTTTGATGCAGAGTAATGAAGGAGAAAATAAGTATCATAGGAAGACTCAAATTAGGCAGCCTGCCAAGGTAAAAAGTGGCAAAGATCAAGCATTGTATATTAACAGTTTCATGCAAATGTGCAAGGTCTGTGAACCAAAAATGATGAATTAAGTTATTTGGCCGTAAATGAGGGCCTGTATAACTGAACTGAGGGAATCAATGAGGTAAGGGAATTAAGCTAGAACCCTCCGGCAAGGACACATACAAGACAAAAGACAACTTAGACATGGATTAAATTCTAAACGTTATTTTATTTTATTTTATTTATTTATTTATTTATTTATTTTTTTTTTTTTTTGAGTTGGAGTCTCACTCTGTCACCCAGATTGGCTGCTCCCAGCCACCGCAGCCTCGACCTGCTGGGCTCCAGCGATCCTTCCACCTCAGCCTTCCAAGTAGATGGAATTACAGGCATGCGCTACCACGCCCAGCTGATTTTTTGATTTATTGTAGAGATGAGGTCTCGCTGCCCAGGTGGGTCTCAGATCCGTGGGCTCAAGCAATCCACTCACCTCAGCCTCCCAAAGGCGTGGGATTATAGGCTGAGCCACTAAGCCTGGCTCTAAACGTAATTTTAAATCATTTGATGACATTTTGAATATACAGTCCCTATAAAATTATGTTATACATTATGTTTTGAGTCTCATAAAAATAAAAAAGCATTTTTTTTTTTTTTTTTTTTTTTTTGAGTCGGAGTCTCACTCTGTAGCCCAGACTGGAGTGCAGTGGCCTCTCCTGGCCACCGCAGCCTCGACCTGCTGGGCTCCGGCGATCCTTCCGCCTCAGCCTTCCGAGTAGCCGGAACTACAGGCGTGCGCTACCACGCCCGGCTGATTTTTTGATTTATTGTAGAGATGAGGTCTCGCTGCCCAGGCGGGTCTCGAACCCGCGGGGTCAGGCAATCCACTCACCTCAGCCTCCCAAAGGCGCGGGATTACAGGCTGAGCCACCGAGCCCGGCTTATAAAAAAGCATATTTACTCATAATTTAATAAAAATAAATTAAGCTGAAATAAAATAAAATTTAAAGTACCATCTGTTACCATGTCAGTGATTAAGCAAAACTAGAAGGCTGGGCATGGTGGCTCACACCTGTAATCCCAGCACTTTGGAAGGCTGAGGCTAGAAGGATTACTTGAGCCCAGGAATTCCAGACCAACCTAGGCAACATAGCAAAATACTTCGTCTGTACAAAAAATTTTAAAGAATTAACTGGGGCCGGGCTCGGTGGCTTAGCCTGTAATCCCAGCGCTTTAGGAGGCCAAGGTCAGTGGATTGCCTGAGCCCACGGGTTCGAGACCCGTCCGGGCAACTTGGCAAGACCTCATCTCTACAATAAATTTTTAAAAATTAGCCAGGCGTGGTAGCGCACACCTGCAGTTCTGGCTACTTGTAAGGTGGAGGCTGAGGTGGCCAGGAGCATGCCACTGCATTCCAGTCTGGGTGACGGAGTAAGACTCCAACTCAAAAAAAAAAAAAAAAAAGAATTAGCTGGGTGTGGTGGCACAAGCCTGTAGTCACAGTTACTCTGTAGGTTGAGGTGGAAGGATCACCTGAGCCCAGTACTTGGAGGCTGTAGTAAGCCGTGATCATGCCACTGCACTCCAGTCTGGGAGACAAGAGTGAGACTCAATAATAAACAAACAAGCAAACAAAGCTAGAAAACAAAACTATTTAGGCAAATCAGTTACCTTTTTATAAAATAAGTTCATCAAAGTAATTTTCAGCTCTATAGTTAAGATGAATTTTTTAAATTGTGGCACTTGAAAAAACACAGCCAAACAGTGTAAAAAAATGTGTATGAAGGTACAAAGATGACACTTGTGGATACAGTACTTCTAAGCACTTTGGAGCTTGGTGAGACAAGTACTTACCAGGCTGAATTTGACCTTGAACTAAAATATCCTTCTGCACTTGAGCTCAGTGTAAGGGCTTCCCACATCCTACATAAATAGAGCACTCAGCAACGCAAACAATCCTAGTTCCCCCTCACCAACAGTTAGCCTTGAACCAATTACCTAACCTCTCTGTGACTCAATTCTTTTATCTGTAATATGAAGATAAGAACAGTATCTACTTCCTAGATTTATAAACAGGATTAAATGATACAATATGTACAAAGTGTTTAGAACAGTCTAGAATACAGTAAGCACTTATAAATGTTAAATAAAAGAAATAATGACCAGGGTCATTCCTAATACACAAATTTAAAATGGTAGAGCAAGAATAAACCAACTAGAGGAAAGACAAAAAGAAATATGAAAAGAAGGAGAAGAAAAGCAATACAGGATGGAAAAAAGAGAAAAATTAAGAGAAAAAAAAGAATCAGATTGTTCTGAGTGAAATGGGTAAGAACTGCAAGAGAAAGTGGAAAAATATAAAAGACTATTTCTGTGAGAAAGATTTCCTGAGGTGAAATCCATTCCACAGTCTCCACTAGAGTGGGAGGAAGACACCTGTTAGGCTTCCACCAGTCTCTGACTGCCTGAGTACATGAATGAAACCCAGAAAAAGTGTCCAGAATGCTGCTCTTAAAAATGCCAAAGGCGTCTATCAACTGATAAATAGACCAGCAAAATGTAGTATATGCATAAAGTAGAATATTATTCCGCCACAAAACATATGGGAGTTCTGGCATGTGTTACAACATAGATGAGCCAACACAAAAGGACAAATATTGTATGACTTCACTTATATGACATACCTAGAATAAGCAAATCCAAAGACAGGAGGAAGAACGGAGGTTACCAGGGACTGGAGAAGCAGGAAATAGGGAGTTATTGCTTAACAGGGACAGAGTTTCTGGTCAGGATGTTGAAAGACTTCTGAAAATAGATGATGGTGATAGCTGTACAGCAATGTGTATGAAGGTACAAAGATGACACTTCCAGATACAATACCATTCAATACCACTGAATTGTACAGTTAAAAACAGTGAAATGGCTTTATTTTATGTATATTTTACCACAATAAAAATTAAAAACATGCTGGAGATAACCTCAATAGTAACCACCAACCCACTCTCCCATGGTAGAGATGGGACTTCACTGGATCCTTTCCCATCATGACCCATCATGATCAAGACCATGAATTAACCCTCCCCTCACCCCCTGGAGGCAGCTATTCTTCACACTCAAGGCAAACCCTGCCTCCCATTGGCCCTTCCTCTGCCCAGCCTAACTGATGCTACCCTCTTCTCTGACACCATGTAATCTCTCCCAGCTCAGGTCAGAGGAGCTGGTCTCCATCACACCCCCTGGAATTTCTGAGAGCCAATCAGCTGCTCTTGTAGCAGGGTGCTATAATATCAAGCACCTCCCCAGGTGCACATAACAGTCATGATTGTTATTATTGCCAATGCTCTATCAAGCCTCAGTCTCACTCTCCCCACTTCCTAAGTTGTTATGTTTAGCTGTACTGGAGGAGGGTCACAGGGAAAAGGCAATACAATTTAGTCTCACATCATACTTCATCCATGTAAGGCCCCTCCATGTAAGATTTGGGAGAGTGGAAGGAGAGTCACTGAAAGGTTACAAAGAAGGCACCTACTCAGTTCACTGATGAGCCCAGTCATCACAGGCCTCCCTGGACCCATCTCAACTGCTTCTCTTTTTCCCCATCTCCTGATTTCTTAACTCATAAACTCTGAGGCTCTGGTGCTAGGTTTATTTATTGAATCTCTAGCTCCTGACCTGATTCACCATGGGTGTCACGCCATACTTTTTACACAAGATTTGTGAAACTCTCTATCCCACTGGTCCACACTAGAACCTAACATTAAAACACAGGCTGTTGGTCTGGCATGGTGCACTCTGGGCACAGCTGAGGGGAAGACAGTGGGTACTGAACCAATCACAGCAACAGGATACCAGGATGGCGAAGATGTACTGATGTATGGTACTGATTGCTTACCATATGCTAAACACTGATCTAAGCACCTAATGTTTATCAGTTCAGCTAATTCAATGCCCACAACAACCCAATGAAGTTATTTAAATCTTTTTTTGTTTTTTTGTTTGTTTTGTTTTTGTGAGTTAGAGTCTCACTCAGTTGCCCAGGCTGGAGTGCAATGGCACACTCACAGCCATCCCAGCAATGACCTGCTGGATTCCAGCAATCCTTTCACCTCAGCCTTCCAAGTAGCTGGAACTACAGGCACGCTACCACACCCAGCTAATTTTTTAAATTTATTGTAGACTTGTCTTGCCAAGTTGTCTGGGCTGGTCTCGAACCCATGGGCTCAGGCATTATTTAAATCCTATGTTCAATCAACTCTAAATGGTTCAAAGACCTAAACCTAAAACCTCAAATTATTAGGACCTTAGAAAATGCAAGAGACACCCTCATGGAAATTGGAATTGGCAATCAATTCCTCATCAAAACCCCAAATGCCCATGCCATAAGAGATAAGGTAAACAAGTGGGACCTCAACAAACTGAAAAGCTTCTGCAAAGCAAAAGAAACCATCAAGAGAGTAGGGAGACAGCCCAAAGAATGGGAACAAATATTTGCCAACTGTATATCTGACAAAGACCTATTATCCAGGATCTACAAGGAACTCAAACAAGCCAAAAAGAAAAAAACAGACAGTCCTATTAAAAGGTGGGCAAAAGATATGAATAGAAAGTTCTCAAAAGAAGACATACAAGCAGTCAACAAATACATGAAAAAATGCTCAGTCTCAGCCAGGCTTAGTGGCTCAGCCTGTAATCCCGCACCTTGGGAGGCTGAGGTGAGTGAATTGCCTAAGCCTGCGGGTTCGAGACCCGCCTGGGCAACTTGGCAAGACCTCATCTCTACAATAAATCCAAAGAAAAAAAATTTAGCCGGGCGTGGTAGCATGCGCCTGTAGTTCCAGCTACTTGGAAGGCTGAGGCAGAAGGATCGCCAGAGCCCAGCAGGTCAAGGCTGTGGTGGCCGGGAGCAGCCACTGCAATCCAGTCTGGGCAACAGAGTGAGACTCCAACTCAAAAAAAAAAAACAAAAAAATGCTCAGTCTCACTAATCATCAAAGAAATGCAAATTAAAACCACACTGAGATACCACTTAACTCCAGTCAGGATAGCCATCATCAATAACTCAAAAAACAGATGCTGGAGAGGATGTGGGGAAAAGGGAACACTTCTACACTGTTGGTGGGAGTGTAAACTAATAAAACCTCTGTGGAAAATGGTGTGGCAATTCCTAAAAGATCTAAAAATTAACCTTCCAATTAGAGTAACAAAAAAAGAAATATTATACAGTTACTAAAAAAGAATATTTATATAAACTATGAAGAATATGTAAATTTATAATACGTTTATTTTTGAAAACAGGATATATATGTGTGTGTATATATATACACACTAAAATAATAACTATAAAATAAAGTACATGATAGAATAAAATCTGAAAAATGACAACTAATGTTTTATCAGGGGAAATCAGCATTATATTTCTTTCATGTTTCCATTGTTCTTGAATACCAATAAAACCCAGGTGAAAAAAGGTGGTGTAGCTCATAAAAACATAATGAATCTTGTAGTAAAGAAGAACCATGGACAGAACAGAGACATTCACAAATAACGCAACAGTGCATGTTCTTCAAGAGCTTTTGAAATCTTTATATCCCATCATAATTCTACTGAGTCTTCATTTTTGTAATCCTTGTAGGTTTTAAAAGCAGAATATCTTATAGTAAGAACAGAAGTAACAAAAAGCATTTATAATGATATTAGAAATCACCAAGAATGCCATTACCCAAAGATAGCAATTATTAATATTTGAATATTTTTCTGCTCTACCAGATTTTTTTACTACTTTGCTTACCATATTTTTATAAAACAAAACTGCATCACTCTATATGTATTTAGTAATCTGTTTTTGTTTCCTACTGTGAATATTTCCTGTAAGAAATTACATATTCTTGTAAAACATGGTATTTAATTCCTACAAAGACCTACATTGTTGTTCTTTTTCTGTTTGTTTTATAAATTTTGCTGTGTATAAAAAATGTTATAAAATGTTGTAAAAGATACATATGGAGAGTAAAATGGCTACTTCAGTGAAGCAGATTAACATCTATCATCTCACATAGTTACGTTTATGTGTGTGTAACAAGAACAGCTAGATATCACCTAATTTAACAAAAATCTCTAATACAATATGATTTTGTTGAATCCAGTCCTCATGTAAAAATAAATAAATAAATAACCTTCCATATGACCCAGCAATCCCCCTTCTCGGAATATACCCAGAGGAATTCAAATCACTATGAAAAAGATGCCTGCACAAGTATGTTTATTGCAACATTTTTTCAATAGCAAAAGCATGGAACCAACCATGATGTCCACTGAAAGTGGACTGAATAAAAAAAATGTGGTACATATACACAATGGAATATTTTGCAGCCATAAAGAAGGACTAAATTATTGACTTTGTAGCAGATTGGATGAATTTAGAGTCTATCATACTCAGTGATCTATCACAGAAACAAAGAACAGAGTGCCACATGTTCTTACTCATAAGCAGACTTTGAACAATTATCAAAATACTATAAGAAAGGGATTGGCAGAGGGGGAAACTGCTGAGGGGGAGGGGCACACTTCATCAATAAGGGTACCTGATCTCAAACCATGTAAAATGGGAACCAATGGGAGGCCCAAACTTTACCTGTACAATGACTACTTGTATACCTAATCCTGAACTGTACCCCACATCTTTACAATAAAGAAATAATGATAATAATAAATCTGTTCAGAAAGCACATAATAGTACTAAAGAATAAACTAGTACTCTTCTCAGAGCAGTTGCTGACCATATGACTAAGGGGTGTCATATTAAATTTGAGAGCTATAAAATGAGACCAGGTAGAATAAAAATAAAGAGCTTCTATTATGTTCATTCATTTGGAATGGGAATTATAGATTTTACATGATTGCTGGTACAAATAGGTTTAGACCTCAGGAAAAAAAAACTACCGGACTTAGTTCTAAATTGTAAACAGGAACTGGCAACGGAAGTAGCAATGAACAAATAACAAAATAATACAAATTTAAGCACAAATTCCCCATTCTTGCCAAGAAGGGGAAGCCCAAGTAATCCATCACATGTTTCTCAATTTTAAAAAGATTTCCAACAAATCTTTAGCACTGCTGAGAACAAACAGAAATGAGTAGTTACAAGAAACAACAATCCCTTTAACTTGCCTAGCAAGGTCTTTTCCAAGTGCCTTCCCAGATGCTATTTCAATGCTCTTCACCTCAACCCCATGAAAGAGCTAGAGCAGCCTCATTCTTTACGACTTGACTTGGGAGAGAGCCATGGGTGTGCCCGACCCGAGGTCCCTCCATGGGACAGTGCATAGTGCCCCTTATTGGATGACTCTGACCCCAGCTGAAGAGCAACTGAAACCTAGAAGTTGGAGCAAGAGTAATATGACTAAAATATTTTTTTAAATTACCAGGAAGTAAAATGAATACAACTTTAGTTAGGGAAAATATGCCTATGGAACTGTAGGCTTCTGAGAAAGTAAATAAGCAGGGAACTCACACTTTATGAAAGGATTGCAACAATTTTTTTTAAATAAGTCTATAAGCCTTCGACTAGATTCCAAATAATATTGTTTTGTGTTTCAGCTAACCCATTATGGATTTGTGACATTCCATATGAACAAAGAAGTCTAAAGGTAAGGATAAAGAATGAGAAAATGGACCAGGCCCAGTGGCTCACGCCTATAATCCCAGCACTTTGGGAGGCCAAGATGGGATCATTATTTGAGCCCAGGAATTCCAGACCAGCCTGGGCAACATAGTGAGATCTCATCTCTACAAAAAAATTAAAAATTAGGCCTGGTGCGGTGGTTCACATCTATAATCCCAGCACTTTGGGAGAGGGTTGCCTGAGCCCGCAGGTTTGAGATCAGCCTGGGCAACTTGGCAAGACCTCATCTCTACAATAAATCAAAAAATTAGCCAGGCATGGGGGTGCGTGCCTGCAGTTCCAGCTACTTGGAAGGCTGAGGTGGAAGGATAGCCTGAGCCCAGCAGGTCAAGGCTGCAGTGGCTGAGAGCATGCCACTGACCTCCAGCCTGGGTGACAGAGTGAGACTGCAACTCAAAAAAAA
>NW_007247249.1:1005683-1011384 GCF_000164805.1 Carlito syrichta | reverse complement strand
AGTAAGACTCCAACTAAAAAAAAAAAAAAAGTGATAATGCTGGGGTTCTCCAGACATTTCTATGGAGACCACTCACATTTAACAATTGTTATAAACTGGGTGTGGTGGTTCATGCCTATAATCCCAGCACTTTGGGAGGCAGAGGTGATAGAATTGCCTGAGCCCAGGGGTTTGGGACCAGCCTGGGCAACTTGGTAAGACCTTGTCTCTGCAATAAATTAAAAAAAAAAAAAAATAGCCAGGCTTTGTGGCACATGCCTGTAGTTCCAGCTCCTTGGAAGACTGAGGTGGAAGGATCACCTGAGTTCGGTAGATCCAGACTGCGGTGGCCGCGAGCGTGCCACTGCACTCCAGCCTATGTGACAGAGTGAGACTACAACTCAAAAAACAATTGCTAGAAATGTGAACCGTGAAGCAAACAATAGAATGCTCCAGAGCATGGGAAAACTCTTCCAGATAACTTAATTTTATGCCACTGGGGAAAAAACTCCAGAAAAGCCTTCAGAAACAGGGTGCGCAGACATTGGCATATAAATTTCAGAGAAAGTAACTATTTTGATATTATGAGACTAAGTTGTTAAACCTAGCATGTAATATATCCTAAAGAAATTTTCCAGACTTGTTTCCGGCAATCACCAAGAAAGATACTATGTAACCAGAAGAGAGTTGAACTAAAGTTTAAAAACAAGCAAACCTGATTAGACATCAGATGACAAAAGCAAGTCCAGGAGTAAAGCCTAGTAGGGAGATCCGAAACAGTAAAACAGTAACCTCCACCAGCTTTTCCCTCTCCTCTTGTGTACCTTTGCCCTTCCATTTGCCACGCAGAAATCTTCACACCAGGCAATCATCCCTCCTACCCTACTTGTGCACAAAGGGCTTCAGAGACTACCAGTGAAGGGGTTCCAGTCAGGATTGTGGCACTCCTTTCTTCATGCCTGAAAGGAGGCATACATGCAAATCTTTCTTCATATTAACCCAAGAAATGTGGACTTCTTCCTCCTCATTCAGATGAGAACTTTTTATGCACCAAAAAGCAAAGACTGATCCTCCCATTCCATTTGATAGTTCGTTAGTGATGTGTTAGGGCCTATCAGGTCCTTCAAAAGAGCTCCCACTATTCATTCACTCAAAGAGAAGAAACACCTAGGCTGAGAGATTTGTTGGGGGTCTTAGCCTGACAATCCTCCATGAAAATTCTTAAGACTACAAAAGGAACCAACACTCAGTATGAGTTCTAAAGAATGACAAAGCTTGATGTTTGCCTTTTTCTTTTTATAAAGACTAGCAGCTGGCTGGCTGGTAAAATGTGACGGCAATTTCAAAGAGAAATCTGTTAGGGGTCCTCTGTTCTACTCTCACAAGACAGTAGGTGGAAACCTCAAAGCAGCAGAGTGTATCACATGCCCACAAAAAAGGGTAAAAATCCTAAGTGTCTGACTTGAGAGATGTTCACAAAGTAAACGCATCCAGCTCAAGAAACAAAACACCACCAGCACCCAGAAGTTCCTGGCACCCTATCCCAAAAGCAACCTCCTTCCTCCATGATCTCTGCCTTAGCCTCTCTGGCAGGCTGCAGAGGCAAAGCATCACAAACTTCAGAGATGACTTCCTCTCTAAGACTTTAAGATTGGGTCTGCTCCAAGATGTGACCTTCCAGGATTGCAAGAGAGATTTTTGAGGTGTATCCTAGAACCCCTCCTCCTTGGTGGGCTTTGGACTCCAGTTTCTGCCTCCCTAGCAACATGAGACTGCCCAAAAAACCTGGCTCTTCTGTTCAGTTATGTTTTATTTGACTTCTTTGACCAGCATAGCTTGGTCAGCAAATGCCTCGAGGAAAAACCAGTGCTGAACTTCAGGCTCACTTCCCTGTACCTTTCCCCACCACTAGGGAAAGTGTTGGCCTTTCATATTCTGACTGCCTTAGCAACCCTTCAACTTGAATTTTTTTTTTTAAATCACCCCAGCCCCATGAGACAGCCTAAAGTTTGCAGGCTTCTTTGGCTTTCAGCAGTTCCTTCAGACAAGTTTCCCAGCCTCTTGTCCCACCCCAAGGATCAGAAAATGTACCACAGAGAAAAACAGGTGCAGGAAAGTGGACTTACTGAAATAAGCATCCCTTCCCTCCAGGATCGGTCTCCTCAAGACCTGATTGCCTTGCTATAAAACTGAGGACAATCCCAAAAGCATGAAACTGTGAAAAACATTTTCCCTTTTACCTTATGACTATGTTTATGAAAAATGTGGGAACTTGTGGACCCCAGTAACGAGTAGACTTTGCTAAGAAAACCACCATTGTATGGCATGCCTGATGTGACAAAGTAATTATTTAATCAAGAAGCAACCAGAATCACTGAATGCATCATTTCTTTATGAAGGAGTACAAAAGCAATGAGAAAGCTTAGACTAGTGGTTGCTCAGGGCTTGGGGGGAGATGGAAGAATTAATGAAGACAAAGCTAAAGAGTGTGGGGTTTCTTTTGGGGGTTATAAAAATGTTCTAAGATTGATTGCAGTGATGGTGACAGTTACACACGTCTGTTTATGCCACTGAATTGTATACTTTAAATGAGTGAATTATGTGGTATGTAAATTACATCTCAATAAAGCTGTTTTTAAAAAGAGAGTGTTTAAATCAATGCAAACTTCCTAGAAAGTTCCAGAGGTGAGAAAGGTTGAGGGCATGCTTAGGGACTAATAACTATGAGAGAGAAAAGCCTCAAACAGTAGTTAGAATGAGTCTAGAAAAGACCATAGCGAAAATGGAAGATTTTTTTTTTTTTTTTGAGTTGAAATCTTACTCTGTTGCCCAGGCTGGAGTGCAGTGGCATGCTCATAGCTACCGCAGCCTCAACCTGCTGGACTCAGGTGATCCTTCCACCTCAGTCTTCCAAGTAGCTGGAACTATAGTCACACGCCACCATACCTGGCTAATTTTTTAATTAATTGTAGAGACTAGGTCTTGCCAAGTTGTCCAGGCTCATCTTGAACCCCTGAGCTCAGGCAATTCTCTCACCTCTGCCTCCCAAAGTGCTGGGATTACAGGTGTGAGCCACCGCAGCTGACTAGGAAGAATTTAAATGTCATTCAATTAGTCTATGGTTCCCAAAGTTCATAAACTGGTTTTATCAAAGTCACCTAGGAAGCAAGGTAAAAGATAAATTCCAGGATCTCACCCTGGAGATTCTGATGCAATCAACTGCAGGAGTAGGAATCTTTGTTTATAAACCTCCCCAGGTGATCCTAGTGCCAGCCAGCTCTGGCTGACTCTTGCACAACAAGAAAAGAAAAACAATCTTATCACAGAGTGCCACGCTTTGGAAAATCATTCTAGGGCTCGGTGGCTCAGCCTGTAATCCCGCGCCTTTGGGAGGCTGAGGTGAGTGGATTACCTGAGCCCGCGAGTTCAAGACCCGCCTGGGCAGCGAGACCTCATCTCTACAATAAATCAAAAAATCAGCCGGGCGTGGTGGCGCATGCCTGTAATTCCAGCTACGTGGAAGGCTGAGGCGGCAGGATCGCCGGAGCCCAGCAGGTCGAGGCTGCGGTGGCCGGGAGCGGCCACTGAACTCCAGTCTGGGCGACAGAGTGAGACTCCAACTCAGAAAAAAAAAAAAAAAAAAAGAAAGGGACTGATTACAAGAAGGTTAAGTCATGCTTTTAGTAAGCATGGGGCAAGGATCAGAGGTCTGAATTCTTACTTCAACTTAGTGATATTAATACATATTCTTACATAAGCTTCCAATGCCCGAAGCCACCACCTTAAAAAAAAAAAAGACTTTCATTGCTAAATAAAAACTTAGCAAGTATTCTCACACTTTTCTTCAAGATATGCAACTCACCAGCTTCCCTAGTATATCCGTGGTATTCATGTCTTAGAATTCTGAAAAGACTGGGGTGGTGGTGCATTGAGATGGGCTTCTTCACCAACCAGGCTGCTCTCAGAGGAATTTATTTTCCAACTTCCCTTCACCACATGGTAACAACCAAATCTGTACCACATACCTACCAGGATATGTGAAATATGCTTTGAATGCAAATATGGATTTATGAGGTACATTTCAAGATTGAGAGACTGCTGCCAATGACTCATTGAATAATACTGAGCATCCATGTTTTTCAGATGTGGATAATGGTTTACAAAGCTCCAAGGACACACTCTCCAGCTCCCTTCTGAACAGCAGCATTCATTCACAAGACAGCTGGTAAGGTACAGATACAATCTGAGGCCCTGGAGCAAGGCATCCAGTGCTATCTGGCCCACGTATCTCATGCTTTTTTGTTGAATTAGCAGTTGCAGTAACTAAGCAGGAGACTTTCAGACGGGTCTTCTGGGGTGTGAAAAGCCTTCCTTACAGATGGTTCTGGGTGGTAACGATGACTCAACAAATCACAAATCCAGTTGTTTGGATTACCTATAAAGAGGCACAATCTTATAAGTAGTCAGCTGTTTCTTCAATAAATCTATGTGCTTTGAAATGTTTTAACTGGGGGAAAAAATTCTAACTTATTGAAATTGAGGCTGGGAGCAGTGAATCATGGTTGTGTAATCGCAACACTCTGAGTGGTGGGGGCAGGAGGATTGCTTGAGCCCAGGAGTTTAAGGCCAGCCTGAGCAAATAGTGAGAACTTGTCTCTACAAAAAAAAAAAGGGTCAAAAAATTAGCTGGGCATGGTAACACACACCTGTAGTCCCAGCCACTCAGGAGGCTGAGGCAGAAGCAGTACTTGAGGAGTTCTAAGCTACAGTGTGAACCATGATTATGCCACCACACTCCAGCATGATCATAGTGAGTGAGATCCCAACACAATACACATATAAATAAATAAAATTGCTTAGAGGAAAATTATTCTAGAGTACAATTTTTATAATTTAACATCATGCATTTAATATAAAATAACATAACTATTTGTTCACTCTATCTTAACTCATGAAAAATAGTCCTTTTCAAACAGACTGAACCACAATTCAGATCCAGGACTGAACCACAACTCAGATCCAGGACTAAGAAGCAAATTGACATTGTACTGGTTTGAAGTAATTCCCTTTAGATCCAATTCATACCCTCTGTAGCATGTTAATGTGGGCCCCACCTGTTTTTCTTTTCTCTCTTTTTCCTTTGGGGTCAGGGGAGTCTCACTACATTACCCAGGCTGGTCTCTCTTGGTCGCAGCTGATCCTCCTGCCTCTACCTCCTAAAGTGCTAGGATTACAGGTGTGAGCCACAATGCCTGGGTCCTCACCTATTTTTCTTTTTTTTTCTTTTCTTTTTTTTTCGACTTGGAGTCTCACTCCCTCAACACAGACTGGAGTGCAGTGGCACACATGCTCACAGCCACCCCAGTATTGACCTGCTGGGCTCAGACAATCCTTCCGCCAAAGCCTTCCAAGTAGCCAGAACTACAGGCGCACACTACCACACCTGGCTAATTCTCACCTATTTTTCATTTTCAAATTCTCATTCCCCAACTTCAGTCCCGTGTTTGCAAAGTTAAATGTGAAACACAGAATGGTAAAAATAATATTAACAATAATAAGTATTGTATTAAAAAGATGGTGAGTCCAGATAGGCAGTAATTGCCTTTATAAAAACTCTATCTTGGCCAGGCTCGGTGGCACAGCCTGTAATCCCGCGCTTTGGGAGGCCAAGGTGAGTGAATTGTCTGAGTCCGCGGGTTTGAGACGCGCCTGGGCAACTTGG
>NW_007247249.1:1000906-1005386 GCF_000164805.1 Carlito syrichta | reverse complement strand
CAGAAGGATCGCCGGAGCCCAGCAGGTCAAGGCTGCGGTGGCTGGGAGCGTGCCACTGCACTCCAGTCTGGGCAACACAGTGAGACTCCAACTCAAAAAAAAAAAAACTCTATCTTACTGGCATATAACACCTATAATCTATCAAATTTCGACTTCCTCTATCTTGATAAAAATACAACAGTAGACCAGCATTCACTGGTCTAGTATTCAGAGTTGTCTTCTATTAGCCAGTACATTGCTTGAAGTGCTTTCCCAATATGGAGTAGTGGAAAAAAGATTTAAAGGCAAGCAAAATGTCTTTATCTTGACAAATGGAATAATACCACCTCTATCACCTAACTCACAGGCTCATTGCTAACATAAAGTAAGATAATGTTTGGTACAGTACAGTACAATAGTACAAGGTATACTGCAAATGTTAATAACTATTTAAATTATAACTATGCTGGGTTCAGTGGCTCATGCCTATAATTCCAGAACTTTGGGAGGCAGAGGTGAGAGGACTGCCTGAGCCCAGGGGTTCAAGACCAGCCTGGGCAACTTGGCGAGATCTTGTCCCTACAACAAATCAAAAAAATTAGCCAGGCATGGTGGCGCGTGCTTGTAGTTCCAGCTACTTGGAAGGCTGAGGTGGAAGGATCACCTGAGCCCAGCAGGTCAAGGCTGCAGCAGTTGTAAGTGTGCCACTGCACTCCAGCCTGGGCGACAGAAGGAGACTCCAACTCAAAAAAAAAAAAAAAAGTATAATAACCACAGGCTGTCTTAGATCATGAAGGCTTCTTATCCAGAAAAGTCTTATTTTTAATTAAAAGACATGTTTTTACATTTTCGGTATTAAACAATTGATTTGGGAATAAATATCTCTTAACTGTAGGAATAGTTTTTTTCTTAACTGACATGTTTCAGAAAATATAGAGCTCAACTTAAAATTGATAGAATTTTAAAACAATGTGATTAGCATTTTCTTCCACATAGAGAAACAAAATAGAGGCATTCCTATTTGGAAATCTCAGCCATAACTATTCTTTGCATACACTTAATGGAACCATTTCACCCAGGTATAGCCTACATGCTGGAATCATTGGCAAATTCTCTGAAAGAGTTCAACGACACCGTACAATTAGAATCCCTTAATAAATGCAGCTCTTTATTTTTTAAAATCAGCATAATCATAGTCCATCTAATTAAAAATGCATTCTGTGGGGCAACCCCTTCAGGTCCCCTTCCACTGTGGAAGCTTTTCTGTCCTCTCAATAAATCCTGCTTTCAAAAAAAAAAAAATGCATTCTGTGAAAATTCAATGTTACTTAAATAAACAACTAGTGGAATAGTAATACTTAAATCTACTGTCCTTTATCGAGTAGCTATCCCATGCCAGGCCTTTAAATACTTGATCTCAGTTAATCCTTACCACAACCAAGAATGATCACTTATCCAAGGTCACAGTGTTGATAAATGAGATTTAAGCCCAGATCCCTTTTACTACAGAGCTTGAACCTCTTTTCTCCTCTTTGCTTTCATCCTAAGCAAAGCTGCCCATATCCAAGCATGGTCTGGACCTGCTGCTGTCTCCTTGGTCTCATACCAGATGATGCAATCACTAGGCTAGACTTGATCTCAAAGGAACTAGAGAAGGTTGTAATTTACCAAACCCACAAACAGATTTAATTGAGCAAATTTCTCAATAGCCAGAGACTCGAGGTAATTACAAAGTCATAGTGAAGGGTTCCCAAGGTAAAAATTCAAATAATTTTTTTTTTTGAGTCGTTGTCTCACTTTGTCGCCCAGGCTTGAATGCAGTGGCACACTGTTTATGACCACTGCAGCCTTGACCTGCCAGGCTCAGGCGATCCTTCCACCTTAGCCTTCCAAGTAGTTGGAACTACAGGCATACACCACCACACACGGCTAATTTTTTTTTTATTATTGTAATGACGAGATCTCTCTATGTTGCCCAGACTGGTCTTGAACCCACGGGCTCAGACAGTCCTCTCACCTCTGTCTTCCAAAGTGCTGTGATTACAGGCATGGGCCACTGCGCCCAGCTTCAAATAATTTTTAAAACACAAGAATATTTATTAAATGCCTATTTTTTGTCCAGCATTGTCTTAGAAACTGAAGAACACACCCAGACACAGTGGCTCACACCTGTAATCCCACCACTTTGGGAGGTGGAGAGGAGATGATTGCCTGAGCCCACGGGTTCGGGACCAGCTGGGGCAACTGGCGAGACTTTCTCTCTACAAGAAATCAAAAAATAAGCTGGATGTGGTGGCTTGCATCTGTGGTTCCAGCTACTACTTGGAAGGCTGAGGCAGACAAATCTCCTGAGCCCAGCAGGTTGAGGCTGCGGTGGCTGTGAGCATGCCACTGCACTCCAGCCTGGGTGACAGAGTAAGACTCCAACTCACTCTGTATAATGTATACTAATTTATATCCCCACCAGCCATGTATGAAAGTCCCTACTGCTCAACATCCTCAGGATTTGGCACTGCCGACTTTAATATAGGTGTGCAGTGTTACGGCATTACAGTTGTAATTTGTATTGCCTTCACTACTAACGAGGTTGAACACCTCTTCATATGTTTATTAGACATTTGGATTTCTCCTTTCCTGAAATGCCTGTTGAAGGCTTTTTCCCGTTATTCAATTAGTGCCTGTAGCATTTATTTAAGAAACCCTGTCTATACCAAGGTCATGAATGTACTGTTCTATACTAACTTACAAAGCTTTATTATTTTGCCTTTCATTCTGCCATGCTTCCTGGGTCATAAATCAAGTGTTTGGATATGTATGATACTATTTCTGGGTGCCATACGGTGTTCTATTGATCTATCATCATTATTAGTCCATCCAGTGCCAATATCACACTGTCTTAATGATTATATCTCTTCTCAATCTCATAGAGACATTTTCTTAACTTTTCTTTCTTTTTCAAGAGTGTTCTGTCTTTCATTGGGCCTTAGCAAAAGGTTTAGAATAAGCTTGTCTAATTTTTAAAATTTGGGGATTACATAGCTCTATAAATCAGTTTCCAGAAGACTGATACCTTTACCATATTGAATCTTCCAATCCTTGAACCACTGGGCTCTCCATTTATTTGGTTTTCTTTTTTAAAGTCACTGAAGAAAGTTTTAGAATTTTTTCTGTAAAGATCTTACACACATTGTTAGACTTAAAATATATCTGCTGGGGAAGTGGGAGGGGGGAATAATATATATATATATATCTGCTATAGTTTATAACTATTGAAAATCATGGATCTGAAAAATTATATTTTTTTTTTATTTTTTTTTTCTTAGTTGGAATCTCACTCTGTCACCCAGCGTCAACCTGCTGGGCTCTGGCGATCCTTCCAACTCAGCCTTCCAAGTAGCTGGAACTACAGGCGCGCGCTACCATGCCCAGCCATTTTTTATTTATTGTAGAGAGGCGGTCTCGCCAAGTTGCCTGGGCTGGTCTTGAACCCGCGGGCTCAGGCAATCCACTCACCTTGGCCTCCCAAATTGCTGGGATTACAGGCTGAGCCACCAAGCCTGGCCAAAAAATTACATTTTTAAATGGTGTATGAAAAGATACAATTTTTGATGAGCTACCCAATGCTTGGAATAAGTATGAGGGGGACCCCCCAAAAAAACGAATTATTTTTTGGAGAGTGGGCCCCTTGTACTACAGGCTTTCCTCGCTAGGTAAGTGTTCTAGGAAACCATCGGTGTCAGCATACCAGCTAGCATTGTTGTGAGAGGCTAAATTTCTGCTTCAGGGAATTTTTTTTTTTTTTTTTTTGAGATTCTTTTCATCTGTTTGCCCATTTCAAGGTTGGTGATTTACGCGCACACCCGCCCACACTGCGCTGAGTATTCAGCAGTTTTTACCAAAAGCAGTTTGACCCCTCTGCCCCACCTTCCCTATTCACCAGATCTTACCTTGAGCACCTTTTTTATTGTTTCCCCAATGAAAAAAAAGTCCTCAAAAGGAAATGTTTTGCCAGTGTGGAAGAGGTGAAACAAAAAACGGCAGAAACACTAAAAGGCATCAAAATTGATTAGACCAAAAACTGTTTTGAGCAGTGGAAAAAGCATCTCGATAAGTGTATTGCATCAAACAGAAAGTACTTTGAAGGTGACTGAAGTTTAAACATGTAAGATTAATATACAATTTTTTATAAATAAATTTCAGGGTTTTGGGGTCCCCCTCCCCCCGGGTATAACTATAAAAGCAAGGTGGGCATGGTGGCTTGTGCCTGTAATCTCAGCTACTTGGGAGGCTGAGGCAGAAGAACAGCTTGAGCCGGGGAGTTTGAGACCAACCCAGGCAACATAGGGAGATCCTTATCTCTACACAAAAAAAGAAAAAAATTTTTTTTTTTGCATTAGAGTCTCACTCTGTCACCCAGACTGAAGTGCAGTGGCACACTCCCGGCCACCGCAACCTCGACCCGCTGGGCTCCGGCGATCATTCCGCCTCAGCCTTCCAAGTA
>NW_007247249.1:999647-1000789 GCF_000164805.1 Carlito syrichta | reverse complement strand
TCTCGCCAAGTTGCCCAGGCGGGTCTCGAACCCGCGGGCTCAGGCAATCTACTCACCTCGACCTCTCAAAGCGCAGGATTACAGGCTGAGCCACCGAGCCCGGCACTACAAAACTTTTTTAAAAGAACATTAACCACCAGCCTGGGCAACATGGTGAGGCCTCGTCTCTACAATAAATCAAAAAATTAGCCGGGCTCGGTAGTGCGCGCTTGTAGTTCCGGCTGCTTGGAAGGTGAGGCGGAATGATCGCCGGAGCCCAGCGGTCGATGCTGGGGTGGCTGTGAGTGTGCCACTGCACTCCAGCCTGGGCAACCGAGTGAGACGCCAACTGAGAAAAACAAAACAAAACAAAAAGTAACATTAACTTTCATGAAGTGTTTCAATGAAATATAGTTCATCAAAGTGCAATTACTGCTACATAATTTAATTTTTATTCTGGAATTATTGTTTTGTAGTTATGTAATATCACATTTTTGTTTTGTTTTGGTTTGGTTTTTTGAGTTGGAGTCTCACTCTGTCACCCGGGCTGGAGGGCAGTTGCATGGTCTCGCCCACTGAAGCCTTGACCTGCTGGACTCAGGCGATCCTTCTGCCGCACCTTCTACATAGCTGGAACTACAGACACGCACCACCATGCCTGGTTTATTTATTTATTTATTGTAGGGATGAGATCTCGCCAAGTTGCCCAGGCTGGTCTCAAACCCATGGGCTCCAACAATCCTTTTACCTAGGCCTCCCAAAGTGCTGGGATTATAGGTCTGAGCCACCACACCCTGCCGATATCTCATGTTACATTAAACAAGTGTCCTAAACTTTATTTATTTATTTATTTATTTATTTTTATTTATTTATTTTTTTAGTTGGAGTCTTACTCTGTCACCCAGACTGGAGAGCAGTGGCCACACCCGGCCACCGCAGCCTCAACCTCCTGGGCTCCAGCAATCCTTCAGCCTCAGCCTTCCAAGTAGCTGGAACTACAGGCACACACTACAACGACCGGCTCATTTTTTGATTTTTATTGTAGAGATGAGTTCTAGCCAAGTTGCCCAGGCGGGTCTTAAACCCGCGGGCTCAGGCAATCCACTCACCTCAGCCTCCCAGAAGGCACGGGATTACTGGCTGAGTCACCGAGCCCGGCGTGT
>NW_007247249.1:989513-999627 GCF_000164805.1 Carlito syrichta | reverse complement strand
AGGACTGCCTGAGCCCAGGGGTTTGAGACCAGCCTGGGCAACTTGGCGAGACCTCGTCTCTATAATAAATCAAAAAATTAGCCGGGCGTTGTAGCGCATGCCTACAGTTCCAGCTACTTGGAAGGCTGAGGTAGAATGATCGCCTGAGCCCAGCAGGTCGAGGCTGCGGTGGCCATGAGCATGCTACTACACTCCAGCCTAGGTGACAGAGTGAGACTCCAACTCAAAAAAAAAAATTTAAAAAAGGATAGTGCCATTGCCTGGGACTGTGAACCCAGATCCCTTGTTCCTATTCGCTCTGTCCCCACAATCTTACTGGCATAATTCTCTAAACCTGTATTTCCCCCTTCTCATTTATAAAACTGAACACTGTTCTGTCAATGTCACATGTTAGAAACTAAATATAAGCAGATGCCTTGAAAAGAACACTTCAAAAGTTAGTCAAACACAAAGCAATAGTTCATTAAAGGAGTTACATCTAGTCCCTACTAGAAGGTCAGTCTAATCAAGATTGCCTTTAATCATGGTTTGTGGCAAGACTGAAAATAACCCTCAAAAAATTGGCCTCAAAAATCTTTTAGTAATGCTAAGAAAACGGTAGGATTTTCAAGCAAAAATAAGAAGATTGGGGGGGGAAAAAGAGAGGAAAATTTTAGAAACCACTTGGAATGTTTACTTAACTATATTCACTCTGTTATTCCTCAAAACATTTTAGAATCCAGGAGGTAAAAAGCACTCCTTTGTACTGCATTCTTCACAAGGAGGTTAAAAAACATCTGTAGTTTCTAGAAATTTATAATCTGTTTATGAAGCAAGAAAAGCACAAATAATTGCAATGCAGTACAATACAAACTAAGCACTCAATACAAAGCACTCAATAAATGCTACTATTTTACAAAGCAGTACAAGAATCCTGCAGGACCTTCAGAGACAAAAAGGATCACTTTGAAATAAGATGGTCAAAAGGCTTCAATAAGGGCTGTGTGGTTTCAGTCTGTGCCAGTACAGGATTGGCAAGCTACATCCTACAGAAGGCTTGGATACCTGTTTTTGCACAGCATGTGAGCTAAGAATGGTTTTTACATTTTAAAATGGTTGCAAAGACTCCAAAGAAGAAGAGTATTTCGTGACACACGAAAGTTATATTAATTCAAATTTCAAGATCCAAAACACAGTTTTCTTGGAACACAGCCATGCTTTCACACTACACAGAAGAGGGGAGGAGTTTAGACAGAGACCATATGGCCCACAAAGCCAAAAATATTTACTATCTGATTCGTCACCAAAAAAAGAGATTTCTAACCTCTGCTCTGGAAAGATGGAAGGGATTCTGATGGAGGAAAGGAAATGTAAGACTGAAAACATGACGGGAAGACCCAGAATAAATATGTAAGGAACAGTGGGACGACAAGCTTGGCCGAAGCAAGGGGTCCGACACAGGTCAACAATTGTTGAGCTATTTAGCTCTGTGTGCTTTGTTTTTTGTTTGGGGGTTTGTTTGGGGTTTTTTTTTTTTTGAGTGAGAGTCTCTCTCTGTCACCCAGGCTGGAGTGCAGTGGCATGCTCCCACCCACCACAGCCTTGACCTGCTGGGCTCAGGCAATCCCTCCGCCTCAGCCTTCCAAGTAGCTGGAACTACAGCCATGCACCAAGCCCAGCTAATTTTTCTTGATTTATCGTAGAGATGAGGTCTCACCATGTTGCCCAAGCTGGTCTCGAACATCTGGGCTCAGGCAATCCTATTAACAACTAAGAAACTAGTTGAAAGACGTGATGAGAAAACCAAGACTTACAGAAGTGAAGTAACTTGTTCAAGATCACATCAGTAAGTTGAGCAGAGCAGTGAACCCCAGATCCTTTGCCCCCAAAGTCCATGCTGTTAAACACACTCTCATAGGATAGTAAAAGGAAAGGCAGCAACAAACACAGTATAGGGAAAAATTGTCAATGTTTTCAAATATGGGAGTAAAAAAAATTGGATTTTTATCTGTATGTTATGATTCTCCAACTGTGTTTAAAAAGACAGTTCTCCCATGAAGCTGGTCCAAAGATTCCCACCCTTAGAATCAAACTATTGTGGTCTCCTTTTAAATCACAGAAAAAAAATGTGAGCTTGATTTTGTCAATTTCAAATTTCTCCTATAAATATTTCTTAAACCTTTGAAAAACAGAAAATTATAAAAACCAATGTATAGGTAACAGACCCAGTTTGGGAAAATTCAGCTGATTATGCTTAGCTCAACTTTTTTTTAATGGATTAAGTGCTCACATTTGTCATTTTAAAAACCATATTTAAGTTCAAATGTTTCATTGAACATATTAATTCAATAACAATTCAAGTATCTGAAAGTGGTCTTGAGATTAAGATACTCTTCAAAAGAAGAATCATGCTTTTGTGAAAGCTATCGCAGGCACTAAAATAAAAAACAAATCAGACATGGCTAGGTGCAGTGGCTCACACCTGTAATCCCAGCATTTTGGGAGGCTGAGACGGGAGGACTGCTTGAGATCAGGAATTTGAGAGCAGCCTGGGCAATATACTGACCTCAGTTCTATTAAAAAATCAAAAAAGTAACTGGGTGTGGTGGCACATGCCTGTAGTCCCAGCTACTTGGGAGGCTGAGGCGAGAGGATCACTTGAGCCCAGGAGGTTGAGGCTGTGGTGAGCTGTGATGGTCCCACTGCACTCCTACCCAGGCAGCACAGTGAGCCCATGACTCCAAAAACAAAGAATCAGACACATCCACATATTAGCAGAACACATTAATTCAAACTACAGAAACCAAAATATAATACATTACGTCTTACTGCTACTTGAGAACACCCTACCCCCATCAAACTAAGGCTGTGTTGTTCAATAAAATGTGCACGTCACATACATAATTTTAAATGTTCTAATAGATACAGTTTTTAAAAGTAGAAACAGGTGAAATTAATTGTAATAATATATTTTGTTTAACCTACTTTCCAACATATCATTTCAACAGGTAATAAATATTTTAGAAATTGAGATATTTTTAGGCTAAATCTCAAAATCTAGTATCTATATTTCACACTTACAACACTAACCACATTTCAACTGCTCCAAAGCCACACTGGCTATGGCCCCAGCACTGGACAGTGCAGCTCTAAAGAATCTGATCTCTTCTAAAGGTCATGGCAGGAAAGAGGCTGTGGATTGTAATACCAGAGTCAGACAGTGAAAGTAATGGACATAGGTTAAAAAAAAGGGAGAGCATTTACCTCCAATATTCTAATCCTTGAAATAAATGAGAGTTTAGCTAAAAAATTATTAATAGGCTGGGCTCAGTGGCTCAGCCTGTAATCCCAGCACTTTAGGAGGCCAAGGCGACTGGATTGCCTGATCCCACAGGTTCGAAACCAGCCCGGGCAACTTGGCAAGACCTTGTTTCTACAATACACAAAAATTAGTCAGGCATGGTAGTGCTTGCCTGTAATTCCAACTACTTGGAAGGCTGAGGCAGAAGGATCACTGGAGCCAGCAGGTCGACGCTGTAATGGCCATGAGTATGCCATGGCACTCCAGCCTGGATAACAGAGTGAGACTCCAACTCAAAAAAAATTATTAATAATAACAGACTATTTAGCAGACAGTAACCTTTTAGCAATCTATATGTTTAGGGTTCTTAAAGTATTGTACACTATTGCTTTTATAATAATTTTAACTAGTCTGGCTGTAATTGTAATTTGGAGTTAGCCATAACCTCACTCTTTCCTCTCCATTTCCTTACCCTCCCTATTCCCTAAACTTTATTCCAAGTTACCCAAAAAGAACCTACTTACAGGTGCTTTCTCAACCCAAACAAATTTAAAATCTACACAAATATGGGCAATAAAAAGGCACAAAATGATTTTAGAAGGGGAATCAAAATAATATTTTATTTTGCTTTACTTATTTTTTATTTTAATTTATTATTTTGAGTCAGAGTCTCACTCTGTCACTCAGGTTGGAGTGCAGTGGAAGAATCGTGGCTCATCGCAGCCTCAATCTCTTGGGCTCAGGTGATCTTGCAGCCTCAGCCTCCTGAGTAGCTGAGACTACAAGCATGCACCACCACACCCAAATAACTTTTTTGTGTTTGTTTTGAGTCGGAGTCTCACTCTGTCACCCAGACTGGAGTGCAGTGGCACAATCACCACTACCTCAGCCTCTACCTGCTGGCCTCAGACGAACTTTCTGCCTCAGCCTTCTGAGTAGCTGGGTCTACAGGCACTCACCACAATGCCCAGCTAATTTTTTTTTTTAATTGTAGAGATGAGGTCTGCTCATATTGCAGACCTGTTGTCGAACTCCTGGTCTTAAGCAATCCTCCCACCTTGGCCTCCCAAAGTGCTAGAATTACAGGTGTGAGCCACTGCAAATGCTGAAATAACGTTTTATTTATTTATTTGTTTGTTTGTTTGTTTTGAGTTGGAGTCTCACTCTCCGGACCACCGCAGCCTCGACCTGCTGGGTTCAGATGATCCTTCCGCCTCAGCCTTGAAATTACGCTTTAGAATCATGCAGTATCAATGTCACAGAGTGGTAGGAAGTAAACTGGAAACGTGTTGGGAGCCAGCCTTAAAAGTCCACATAATTGACAGGGTCCCAGTGGGCCGAAGACCCCGGGCCGCAGGGCGAGCCTAAAAAACTGAGGCCCTTCTGTCTTCCACCTTTTACTGTTTAATACAGCTAAAAAAATTCTGTACAGTCATAAAAAAAAATGACATGTTTATACAAAATACTCACACCTAACCTGAAAATGTCACAGTTCATTTTCCCATTTTCCTACTATGCCACTTGGCCTTTTCTAACATATACAAGGATTAAACTCTAAAACACATCAAAAATACTTTCTTTCACTTAGTTATAAGTTACTAAATATTACTTAAATAATAAATAATATAAATATATTCAATCCCTATTTAATTTAAAATTATACAGTTTAATATTTAAACATAAAATCTTATAAAAACACAAGTTTATAATGAGTTCATTATGAATTCTAACACTTATCTAAAAATTATATAAATAATTTATAACACTGTCTTCACAGACTTAAGATAAAAATTAATCGTTAAGATTTTTACTTAAGCCGGGCTCGGTGGCTCAGCCTGTAATCCCGCGCCTTTGGGAGGCTGAGGTGAGCGGATTGCCTGAGCCCGCGGGTTCGAGACCCGCCTGGGCAGCGAGACCTCATCTCTACAATAAATCAAAAAATCAGCCGGGCGTGGTAGCGCGTGCCTGTAATTCCGGCTACTCGGAAGGCTGAGGCGGAAGGATCGCCGGAGCCCAGCAGGTCGAGGCTGCGGTGGCCGGGAGCGGCCACTGCACTCCAGTCTGGGCGACAGAGTGAGACTCCAACTCAAAAAAAAAAAAAAAAGATTTTTACTTAATTCTATAGTTAAATTTTAAATAAACATTTATAGAATGGGTTTTCACTAAATTCATAATATACTAATTAAATACTTTTATAATAATTAACTAAATACAAAAAACAACCTTAGAGACCTAAAAAATGTCATTAAAAACTTCTTTTGAGTTTTCTTTAAAAATAAACACTACAAAATTTAAAAAAAAATAACAAAAACACCTAAACAAAAGAGACAATTACAAAACTTTAAAGGTCATAAAAGCCCCCCAAAAAAAACTACTACATAAAAAAACCAAACACCTGAAAACTTTCTTAAAACACGTCAAAGACTATAATTTGAGACTCTTTTAAAAAGAGTTACTGACAATGCTATTCTTAACATGATAATTGTTTTATCCATATATTAATCATAATTGATAAATATATCATACAAATTTATATAATCAATATACATATATATTAAAATTGACAAAAATTATTAGACTCTGATTATGTTTAACAAGGTTTTTACTTTAAGTCATTAATTAAGTTTTAATACTATAATTTAGTGTTTTATAACTACTTTAAAGATTACTTTAAATTCATAAGTTCAAGTTCACACAATTATAAAATTAGTGCCTCAAAAATAATAATAATTACTCCAGTGCCTATCTTAAGACAAAAATGTTTTCCAAGAGATTACCAAACATAAAAAAAAATAGCCAAATCACCATTATCCTAAACTTAAAAACTCATTAACAAATATACAACCATAATAATTTTAATTGTGTTAGTTTTATTTCATTATGTTTAATTCACTTTATATATTTATTCAAAATAAAGATTAATATATATTTTTCACAATAAATGACTTTCATAATTATTCTTTAAATACTAGCCACTATTGTTTGGTCAAATTAATAGACTTCATATTCCTACTATCACTAGATACAATCTATAATTTTGTCTTAATAATTTTAAGACTTTTTTAATTAAACAAGCGATATGAAACCAAAATCAAAATAAACCTTATATACATTATGTTTAGTTTAAATAAAACTCCTTTTAAACTTATCTCAAAACTCATTAACTAAAAATAAATAATATTTTTGGCTTATTCGTTTCTTCTAAAGACCACTAAATGGTGATAACTGTTAAAACATATATACGTAAAAAAATTTTTCTTTGTCTTGCCCCTTTACAAATGATATAAAAACTCTGTGTTAACTAACATTAAATTGTCATCTGTTCAAAAAACAGGTGTCCAAATAAAAGATTTTCTCTTTCACCTATCCGTCTCTCCATCAAGAGATCTCACGACCTGACAAAAGGGCTAGACCCCCACAGAAACGTGCCAGTTCAAAGTGTTCCACACAAATCCTGAACTAGTGTTATAACACTAAGAATAAAAAAAGACAGAGACCAAATATCCTTAAGCAGTGATTCAACTAAACCAGAAATGGTTTAATGCAAGTAGAGAAGAGGAAAGTATCACCAGTGTGAACTAAAATGATAGTCACAAAAAGCTCCCTTGTCACCGTCCTACCCCTACCCTATACCCCAGGGAAATTTGAGTGGGACCATTCTGCAAAGATTTGGTGGTAAGCAAATATTTCTTTTTTCTTAACTCACTGGCTCACTTTAGACACCAGACCAAATTCTCCTTTGTTAATCTATTAAAGTACCTACAGTAAGTTAAATTAGTAAGCAATAAATTCTGCTTGTGCAAAACAAATTGCTGGACTGGGTGTGCTTACACTCTTTGGGGTGGGGTTGTGGTGGGGGAAGACTGTGTATTTTAGTGGCAACAGGTCAGAGTCCACCAGCATTCAAATTTAAAACAAACTCTAAATAATTCAAACACTGCAATGACAGAATGTTTAATAGTTTCTTTTTAGCAAATGAAATTATGCAGTTACCATGTGTTTACCAGTGCTTAAAATGAAAAATTATTGAGGAAACCAAATTTATAGCTTAGTAGTTCTCAGCCCTTTGATCAATTATGCACGTTACCCAGAAAAGTATCCTTTTCAATTAGGCTATGCTTTTTTTAAAAAAGGAATCAAAATATTATCATTCTTTTAGTTCAGGGGACTTTGTGATTCTCCCTTCAAATAATGAAATAAAGTAATGAAAGTGGCAAATCATCAACGAAGTCTTTAGGTACCTGTCTTCATTTTTTAAAAAACTAGATACCGGCCGGGCTCGGTGGCTCAGCCTGTATTCCCGTGCTTTGGGAGGCCAAGGTGAGTGGATTGCCTAAGCCCACAGGTTCGAGACCCACCTGGGCAACTTGGCGAGATCTCATTTCTTAAAAAAAAAAACAAAAAAAAAACTAGATACTAAGCCAAACTTTATGATGTCAAGTTTACACAAATATTTTATAACACACACAAAAAATTAAAACACACCAAAATATCAGCAAGGAATTATCTCTGGTAAGTGCACTTTGGACTGTTTTACTTTTTAATGCTGTTCCTAAGTTTCCCATTTTCTACAGTGATCATGCAATATTGTTAAAACTTGATTTAAAAAAAAAACTCAGGCAAGTGGAAATTTAAGTAGCACAAAACAATTTAGGATTACATAGAATTGACATGCTATCCTTTATACTGCCATAAATCTACAAATTCAAAAGCCAGGTGGGCTGGACACGGTAGCCCAGCCTGTAATCCCAGCACTTTGGGAGGCTGAGACGAGAGGATTTCCTGAGCCTCGGGGATCGAGACCAGCCTGGGCAACTTGGTGAGACCTCATCTCTATAATAAATCACAAAAATTAGCCAGGCGAGGTGGTGTGTGTCTGTAGTTCCAGCCACTTGGAAGGCTGAGCAGAAGGATCACCTAAACCCGGCAGGTCAAGGCTGCAGTAGCTGTGAGCATACCACTGCACTCCAGCCTGGGTGATAAGATTGAGAATCCAACTCAAAAGGAATAAAAAATAAAAGCCAGGTGAGGGGGCTCACATCTGTAATCCCAGCACTTTGGGAGGCCGAGGCTAAAGGATTGCTCGAGACCAGTCTAGGCAACACAGGGTGACCTCCTCTCTACAAAAAAATAACAAAAAAATTAGCTAGGCATGGTGGCGCGCGTCTGTAGTCCTGCATCTGCAGCTACTGGGTGTGCTTACACTCTTTGGGTTGTGGTGGGGGAAGACTATGTATTTTAGTGGCAACAGGTCAAAGTTCAGTCCTCAGGGAGACTGAGGCAGAAGGATCACGCGAGCCCAGGAGGTCAGGAGGTTGAGACTGCTGTGAGCCATGATCCTGCCACTGCACAACAGCCTGGTCAACAGAGACCCAACTCAAAAGCAAAAAAAAAAAAAAAGCATTCAGGGACCTTGAAGACAGGGACCTTGCCTTTTCTATGATACATGCTCAGCTACATTCAGATGTACAATATATGATGGATACATTAAGTAGTGGAACATGCTACAAAATATTTGAAAAACTAAAAATGCACCAGGCAGAGTGGCTCATGCCTATAATCCCAGCACTTTGGAAAGCCAAGGCAGGAGGACTGCCTAAGTCCAGTAGTTCAAGACCAGCCTAGGTAACATAGCTCGACCTCATCTCTACAAAAAATCAGAAAATTAGCTGGGCATGGTGGCATGCACCTGTAGTCTCAGCTACTCCGAAGACTGAGGAAGAAGGATAGCCTGAGCCCAGGAGATCAAAGCTGCCATGAGCCATGGTCTGTGCCACTGCACTCCAGCCTGGGTGACAGTGAGACCCCCAACTCAAAGAAAAAAAAAATCCTAAAAACTAAAAATACTATCTTTGGAAAAGGAGAGTTTTGCACCCTGGCATAGAAAAGAGTGGTCACAGAGTAAATGAACAAAATGGCATTTTTTTGTCTTGGCCCAAAATAAACTGTAAACTTTCCACTAAACACCACTGAAATGTTCACTATAAACTGGTTCAAATGTCAATTATTTATTTAAAATAAATAATTTATTATTTAAAAATTTATTATTTAAATTTATTATTTAAAAAACCCAGTAAAGTTATTTTCTAAACATATTAGACTGAATAAACTGTTTTAACTCTGCTTTGCCACCAATAATCCTAATTTTTTTTAAATCTTGTTTTCTCGATTCTAGAGCGACAAGTAACTATTGTTCATCAAAGTGGAAGCGATTGTGGTGCTGTTGGTGGAGGGGGTAGGAAAATACAAAAAAATACTGTAATATATGCAGCAGGACTTATAGCAAATACAGAAGAGATAAAAACAAAGAAGAAAACAAGTCACAAAAAGAGGCCACAAAATAGTCATTTTTGTGATTTCGTTGTTTTTAATGAACGTCAAGTGCTGTTGAGTTTAAAGAACAGAATGGGGGGGGGGGGTGATGAGCCAAGCAAGATTTGAACAGGCGAAGGAGCTGAATTAGGGCACAGGGTTGAGCTGGGTGGGTCTCAACAACACATGTTTAATCCTAGATGACAGCACAAAGCCAGCCCTCCTTGTGCTTAAGTGAACACAGACACCGATTGAAAATGGACTGAAATCCAACTAATCCACCAAGCAAGGCTAAAAGCGCGCACTCACAAAATTCAACCGCGCCTCGTTTGTGTGCTTGGAGGGCAGGCGGTGACTATTCCACTTTACTTAGTAGATTCCCTAATACTTTGTTACACTCTAAGCAAATGCTGAGTAAAAGCTGACCATACGCCATCAACCCTCCCAAACGCCGACTGGCCTGGCCACGCCTTTGCACAGCACCCGGGCGCAGACTGGCAGGGGCAAGGCCGCCATCCCGAC
>NW_007247249.1:985440-989357 GCF_000164805.1 Carlito syrichta | reverse complement strand
GCCGGAGCGCGCAGGCGGCCCAACTGCCGTCCCGGCCCAACCAACGCGGGCAGGGGAGGAGAGGTGCGCGCGGCCGGCTGAGCGTGCGAGCCACTCGGGGGTCGCAGGGGGGAGGCTGCGCGCGGCGAAGGCAGGGGCGAGGAGGCGCCGAAGCCATCGCTGAAGGCTGCACCAGGAGGGTCTCCTGGAGAGGGCTTTGCCCCTTTCCCCTTCGAAGGTGCAGATGGTTTGACCCCCCACCCCGAGTGAGGTGCCTTGTCCCAGCCCCGGCTGGACTGTACCATCGGGCGGTGCCGCCGGGATTTCTCCCCCCCACCACCACCATCAATTCCCCCCCACCCGGGTCCGCGGTCGGTTGGCCCCGGCCGGGCTCTGAGACGCGGAAAGAGCTGGGCGCCATTTTGGGTGGGACTAAGCAAAGACGAAACACCCTCCCAGTCTATGGGGTACTCTGGACCCTGACTAATCCGGTTCCCTTAATCCTTTAGGTACTTACACGACGTTGGGTGAGGGGAGATGAAAGATCAGCGGGTCCCCGATCTTCTCTCCCTAGGGGTGATGGAAATCAAACCCCCCCCGCCACCTCCAGGTGGTTCTTCCCGCCGCAGAGTGGGAGCAGCATAAAAGGCGGGGTCTCATTAGCATAATCTGCCCGGCAACCTGATCTCGACTTTATGTGATTGGTTAAACTCGGTAAACCCCATGCCGTGCCCAGAGACGAGAAATACTGGGGCGAACTGACAGGCCCAGATTTAAGAGTCATGACGAAGATCCTGAGACGCTTATTCAGTCGGCAGAGAAGCCAAAAGGAGATTCACACAATGGCCCAATGACTGAAGGCCTCTTTATTTCGTGCTCTGCTGTTCATGAAAAACCCAATCGAAGAGCAGGTCTCAGGCGGTGTTAGCCTGCGTTTGTACTCTAAGCCAATCAGAAAGCCCGACTCTTCTGGTTCAGGGTCAAGTGCCCGCTGAGGTCCCGATGCCATTGAAGAGGGAAAGTGTCCAGCCCCGCCTGGTCGTCCACGGTGGAGAGGACTGGCTGCGCCCGCTGTTTCGAACCCGCACTCCGCAAGCGCGACTCGCCCGGTGACCTGGGACACGCGTCCTTCCGACGGCCTCTTGCTCCCGCGAGCTTGCTTCGGTTACCAGCCTGGCTGCGGAGCCCTGATGAACACCGGCCAAGTACCACTCGGCCGGGGCTCCGCGCGGCCGGAGCACGCCTTCGTGGGGACACGGTATCTAGTCTTCCAGGTGGCCCCACGGACCCAGGCCAGCCGAGCCACCCTACTGACCCATAGCACCCTGTCTGTGCTCAATCCCTGCCAAATCAGAGAGCGCCTTCCCTGCATGTCTCCTTTCCTCTTTACCATTCTGGAGAAGGAACTGATTGTCATTTCAGACATGAAGTATTATTCAACACCGGTTAATCAGTGACTCAACCCACTCACTCCTTAATCGCAGGCTTCCATATCCGACTGTCCCTTAAAATTGCCTTCTGAAAGGGCAGCCAAGTGCACAGAAATGAGCTCAAACTGTGAAGAAAGACACCCAGCTCCAACTACCCAGTGGCAATACGAGTGGCACCTAGACGTCAGAGACCTTGGACCTTTGGACCTTCAGGGAGCAAATTTCTCATCCATGATGTCTGCCTTGCTACATTGTTTTGCAGATTAAGTGAACTGTTACCTTTAAAGTACTGAGTAAAGTGTTTTCCTTAGCACACTGTGTGGCACTTAAATGAGAAGTATTGATGATAAATCTACAATTTGCTAAACTATAGGCTAACCAAGACAAAGGGGAAAAGTACAGCTAAGCAAAAGACTTAAGAATAGAAAACACCCCCGGGGGGGAATCTGGAAAATTCATTCAAAGCTATTCCCTTTACTGTTTTGTTTATTTAGATAACTGGAAATCAGCCAGGAACGGTGGCTCACACCTGTAATCCCAACATTTTGGGAGGCGGAGGCAAGAGGATTCCCTGAGCCCTCGGGTTCGAAACCAGCTTGGGCAACATGGGAAGACCTCATCTCTACATTAAATCAAATAAATTAGCTGGGCATGGTGGTATGCACCTGTAGTTCCAGATACTTGGAAGGCTGAAGCAAAAGGATCACGTGAACCCAGCAGGTCAAGAGGCTGCAGTGGCCTGATGGTGCTTTGCACTCTAGCCTGGGCAACAGAGGAGACTCTGACATACATAGATAGATAGATAGATAGATAGATAGATATCTGGAAACAATGGAATAACAGGAGAGCATTACATTTTTAAAACTTTAGACAGTTGACTACCTTATAAGCAACGTGATAACTATGTCTTCTTCCTTAGACCCCTGTGCAGGCAGCACTAAACTTAGAATAAAGAGTATCAAAGGCCAGTCTTGGTGGCATATGCCTGTAATTCCAGCACTTGGGGAGACTGAGGCAGGAGGATTGCTTAAGCCCAGAAGTTTGAGACCAGCCTGGGAAACATAACAAGACCTTGTCTCTACAAGAAATTAAAAAATGAGTTGGGCATGGTGGTGTGTGCCTGTAGTTCTGGCTACGTGGGAGGCTGAGGTGGAAGGATTCCCTAAGCACAGGAGATTGAGGCTGTGGTCACCTGTGATTGTGTCACTGCATTCCAGCTGGAGCAACAGAGCAAGACCTTGACTCAAAAAATTAAAAAAAAAAAAAGAAAGAAAGAAAGAAAAAGAATATCAGAGACAAGAAGGCTTGTTGAATTTAGTTGAAAAGAAAATGTAAAAGGGGGTCTGATAAGGCAGATCTTAAAACTTTTCATGAGAAATACTCTTCTTTGGGTATACAGACATGGAAATTAGTTGCCTTAGGAAATATATTGGTTAAGAGAGTTACTTGAATGTTCCCTTTTAGTGTTGTGAGTAGACAATGTCAAAGACTGGACAGGTCCTTCTGTGGCCTTACAAAAGCTGCCACTCCTATATCCCTTGGCTTCTAGAGAACTCCTTTTGAGATTTAACGTTATTACATCCTCTCTAATGCACTGGGATGGTTCCAACTGAGGTATACTGACCAGAAATGACACCAAGGAACTCAAAGGAGAACTCACCAAGAGGAATGGGGCTATCTGAACTGGAGAGCCAAATTACCCACATCACCTTAGAGAAATGTTCTAAAATTTTGGAGTGCACAAATATTACAGGTAGATACTACTCTCACAGACTTATCATTTAGAAGGTTTGGAGTGAATATCAGTAATTTGCTTTTTGTGAGGATTTTAAAATGTGCACACAGTAAAATTCACTCATTGTGGTATAAAAGAGTAGTTATGGAATACATATTATGCACCACACACCGTTCTTTTTTACTTTTTCCAAGAAAATTCAGAAGAAAAAGGACACTCACTCTTCTAAACAATGAGGATAGAATAGGGAACAACAACAAGAAAAATGTCTCTGCTCTCATGCAGCTTCCATTCTGGGAAGACAATGTAAGAAAATCAATAACTCCAGTTAATGATAAGTGCTATGAAGTAAGTAAACCAAGAAAATGCAAAGAGAAGGGTGCTGACCGTTGAAGTGAGGTGCTAAAGAAGTTCTCACTAAGTTACTAACATTTGAGCTGAGATTTGAATGATAGAAGAAAAAAAGAACTAGTTAAGGTCTTGGAGAACATTCCATTCTGAGAGAATGGCAAATGTAAAGACCAGGAGGTTAAGAAAAGAAATTGGCATGACATGAACATACTCATTCTCCCATTGCTTACATATGCTAGGCTCTATCTTAGGTGCTCAGGGATTCATCAGACACTACAGACAACAAGAAAAACACAATACAAAAATCTGTCCCAGCCGGCTCGGTGGCTCAGCCTGTAATCCCACGCCTTTGGGAGGCTGAGGTGAGTGGATTGCCTGAGCCCCCAGGTTCGAGACCCGCCTGGGCAACTTGGCGAGACCTC
>NW_007247249.1:983029-984861 GCF_000164805.1 Carlito syrichta | reverse complement strand
CCCCGACACAAAAAAAAAAAAAAAAAGATAACTCTGGCTGTTCTAGGGTGCTTATTTTGTTGGGGGAACAAGCAAAAAACAAGAGACAAGAAGACTATTACAATATGCTTTAAGCAAGAAATTATGGTGATCTTGACTAAAATAGGAGTAGTGTCCATGGGGAGAAGTGTTTGAACACCAGATATATTTTGGAGGTGAAGCCACAGAATTCCAAATGTAGAAGATAGGGGACAGGGTGGGAGTTGCTAGTGATGACATGGTAGTGATCAAGAATTATTTATGATGGGCTCGGTGGCTCAGTCTGTAATCCCGCGCCTTTGGGAGGCTGAGGTGAGTGGATTAGCTTGAGCCCGCGGGTTCGAGACCCACCTGGGCAACTTGGCGAGACCTCATCTCAACAATAAGTCAAAAAATTAGCTGGGTGTGGTAGCGCGCACCTGTAGTTCCAGCTACTCGGAAGGCTGAGACGGAAGGATTGCCGGAGCCCAGCAAGTCGAGGCTGCAGTGGCCAGGAGCAGCCACTGCACTCCAGTCTGGGCAACAGAGTGAGACTTTGACTCAAAAAAAATTTTTTTTTAATTAAGAGTTCTATTATAACAGTTTCATGTTAAGTTTGATATATCTTTTTCTTTTTTTTGAAAAGATATCTATCTTTTCAAAATACAACTAGATATGCCTTGCAAGCAGTTGGAATTCAAGGGAAAGACCAGGGCTAAAAATACAATTGTAGAAATACAATTCATTGGATTATAAATTGTGTTTAAACATGTAAGATTAGGTGAGGTCATCTACTGACAGCTAGATAAGGGAGAGAGTGTACATAGAGAAGACCAGAGTATCCAGGACTAAGCTGTTGGGAGTTGCTGAGTTTGGAGGTGGGTGGCAAGAGGGCAGCCAGCAAGAGACTGAGAAGGAAAGCGAACTGAAGGAGAACCAAGAGAGAATGGTGCCTGAGAAGCCACGTGAAGACGGTGTTTCAAGAAGAATGTGGTTGTCGGCTGCAGCAGATGTTGCTGAGAGGTGAAGATAAAGACATATAGCTTGTGAGTCTGGAAACATGGAGGTGGAAGGAGTTGGTAACTTTGACAACAGCTGCTTTAAGGAGGATTAGGAAACCTAGTAGGAGTTGCCTAAAGAAAGAATGGGAGGTGAAGAGTCACATCTGTTGCCAATAACATCACAGATAAGACAGGCCAACGAAAACGATTAATATGCCGTATATGCTCTTTGTGAAAGACTTTTTTAATGCATCACAAAGCTGGCAAGAAAGTAAGGAATCTACAAAGGTTAAAAACAAAGTCAATGGGGAAGACACGAAAGCATCATTGCAAAGGAAAACAGGCTAATAAAGGTAAAGAGAATGCTAGGAAAAGAAAAGATATTTGGCAGCAACCATAATAATCACTAAATTTTTCAAGCAAGGATTACCAATGGACGATAAAACTAATGGGTGAAAATCTGATGCTTTGATATCAAAACAGTCTCAAAATATCTTTGCATAAGATGTATTAATTATAAAGGGAAATATAGTAACTTTACAGTGGAGAAATTTGGCAGATGCCTTCTTAACCTAGTGATCAAAGTTAATATGCTCAGGAATAGGACAATACATATGATAGGTTTCCAGATACACTTCTCTGAGAAGGATACAATTTCCCTTCTGCAATATGGCTGCCAAAAATTAATAATTGGAATCTTTTTTTTTTTTTAGTTGCAGTCTCACTCTGTCACCCAGACTGGAGTGCAGTGGCCGCTCCCGGCCACCGCAGCCTCAACCTGCTGGGCTCTGGTGATCCTTCTGCCTCAGCCTTCCAAGTAGCTAGAACTACAGG
>NW_007247249.1:967889-982975 GCF_000164805.1 Carlito syrichta | reverse complement strand
CACCAAGTTGCCCAGGCGGGTCTCAAACCCGCGGGCTCAGGCAATCCACTCACCTCAGCCTCCCAAAGGCGTGGGATTACAGGCTGAGCCACCAAGCCCAGCTAATAATTGGAATCTTATAAGGAAGCCATAGGCAAACCCAAATTGAGGGACATTCTGCAAAATAACTGGCCTGTGCTCTCTTTAAGAATTTTAATGTCACCAGATGCAGTGGCTCATGCCTGTAATCCCAGCACTTTGGAAGGCAGAGGCGAGAGGATTGCCTGAGCCCAGGGTAACAAGAACAGCCTGGATATCTTGGAGAGAGCTCATCTCTACAATAAATTAAAAAATTAGCTGAGTGTGGTGGCATGCACTTGTGGTTCCAGCTACTTAGAAGGCTGAGGCGGAAGGATCACCTGAAACCAGCAGGTAGAGGCTGTGGTGGCCATGATCGTGCCACTTCACTCCAGGCTGGACAACAGAGTGAGACTCCAACTAAAAAAAAAAAAACAGAATAAACCCAGCAGGTAGAGGCTGTGGTGGCCCTAATTGTGCCACTTCATTACCATCTGGACAACAGAGTGAGACTCTAACTCAAAAAAAAAAAGAACAGAATATTAATGTCATGAAAGACAAAGTCTGAGAAACTGTTCCAGATTAAAGAATAAAAAGGCTGGGCGCAGTGGTTCACGCCTATAATCCCAGCACTTTTGGAATCCAGGCCAGCCTGAACAACTTGGTGAGACCTCATCTGTACAATAAATCAAAAAATTAGCAGGGCATGGTGACCCATGCCTGTAGTTCCAGCTACTTGGAAGCTGAGGTGGAAGGATCACCTGAACCATTGCACTCCAGCCTGGGTGACAGAGTGAGAGGCTCCAACTCAAAAAAAAAAAAAGAAGAAGAAGAAGAAAAAAACATAACTAAATTAAATATGTGTCCTGGATTTAATTCTGAATCAGGAAAAAAACTTTTTTTAGACATACAACAGACATTAGTGGGTCAGTTTGTCATTTGAAATAAGATCTGTGGATTAGATTATACTGTATAATGTAAATTTCCTGATTTAGGCCATTGTATTGTGGATATATAAAAGTATGTCCCTGCTTTTAGGAAATAGTTTAGTAAAAGAAAAAATATACATATATATGCAGGGAGAGAGAGGGTGAAAAATCAAACATTGTTAAAAAGTTAACATATGAGTCCGGCTCGGTGGCTCAGCCTGTAATCCCGTGCTTTGGGAGGCTGAGGTGAGTGGATTGCCTGAGCCCGCAGGTTCGAGACCCGCCTGGGCAACTTGGCGAGACCGCATCTCTACAATAAATACAAAAATTAGCCGGGTGTGGTAGCACACGCCTGTAGTACCAGCTACTTGGAAGGCTGAGGTGGAAGGATCACTGGAGCCCAGCAGGTCAGGGCTGCGGTGGCAGAGAGCGGTCACTGCACTCCAGTCCGGGTGACAGAGTGAGACTCCAACTCAAAAAAAAAAAAAAGTTAACATATGGGGATCATCTGTGATAGATATATGAGAATTTTTCTATTTTTTTGTAATTCTTCTGTAAGTTCAAAAGAATAAAACAGGCTGAGCATGGTGGCTCACATCTGTAATTCTCGCATTTTGTGTGGCCAAGACAAGAGAATCACTTGAAGCCAGGAGCAACACAGACAGACCCCCATATCCACACACAAAAAGTTGTAGTTGTTTTTTTTTTTGAGTTGGAGCCTCTCATTTTGGCCTCCCAAAATGCTGGGATTACAGGCTGAGCCACCGAGCCCAGTCACAAAAAGTTTTAATTATTTTTATTTTATTTTATTTGACTTTATTTATTTATTTTGAGTTGGAGTATCACTGTCGCACAGACTGGAGTGTAGTGGCACATTCACGGCTTCCACAACCTAGACCTGCTGGGCTCAGGCGATCCTTCCACCTCAGCCTTCCAAGTAGCTTGAACTACAGGTACACACCAGCATGCCTGGCTAATTTTTTGATATATTGTAGAGATGAGTTCTCACCAAGTTGCCCAGGTCTCAAACCTGTGGACTCAGGCAATACTCTCACCTCAGCCTCCTAAAATGCTGGGATTATAGGCATGAGCCACCACGTCTGGCCTATTTTACTTTATTTTATTTGAGTCAGAGTCTCACTGTCATCCAGAAAGGAGTGCAGTGGTACGATCACAGCTCACCATAACCTCAACCTCCTTGGCTCAAGCAGTCCTTCCACCTCAGCCTCCTGAGTATCTGGAACTGCAGGCACACACCACCACACCCAACTACTCTTGAACTTCTTGACTCCAGTGATCCTTCCACCTCAGACTCCCCAAATGCTGCAATTATAGGTGTAAGCCACCATAACTGACCTAAAAAAAATTTTTTTTTTAGTTGGAGTCTTACCCTATTGACCAGGCTGGAGTGCAGTGGCACGCTTATGGCCACTTCAACCTCAACCTACTGGGCTCAGGCAATCCTTCTGCCTCAGGCTTCCAAGTAGCTGGAAATACAAGCACATGCTACCATACCCAGCTAATTTTTTTTTTTAATTTATTGTAGAGACGAGGTCTTACCAAGTTGCTTAGGCTGGTCTCGAACTCCTGGGCTCAGGCAATCCTCTCACTTTGGTCTCCCAAAGTGTTGGGATTACAGGCTTGAGCCACGACGCCTGGCAAAAAAAAATTTTTTTAATAACCTAGTCATGGTGGTACATATCTGTAGTCCTAACTACTTGGAAGACAGAGGTGGGAGGATAACTTGAGCCCAGGAGTTGGGGCTTCCAGGGGAAACAGAGAAAAACCCTGTGTTTTGGGTTTTTGTTTTTTAAAAATACAATAACAAACTAATGAAACAAGATACTTGTACAAGCAAAAGCAAAAAATGACTGGGCATAGTAACTCACACCTATAATTCCAGCAGGTGGGAGGCTGAGGTGGGATCACTTGAGGCCAGGAGTTTGAGATGAGCCTGGGTAACATAACAAGACCCTGTCTCTACCCCGCAAAAAATGTTTTAAACCCCCCCAAACAAAAAAAGTCAGTCATTTGTTTTCAGAGGATGACAGAAGTGGAAGTCTGCTTTGGGAATTAAGTGGGCTGCAGGAAAAGAAGCAAAGGGTTCATGACCCAGCCAGAGTTATACAGAGCTTCAGGCTTAGGTAAGGGTGTTGCAGGAAGAAGCCAAAGAGTGTTTCTATGGGTTGAATGTGCCCCCTACAAAGCATGTGTTGGAAACTTCATTCCCAACGCAAGTGTGTTATGAGATAGGGCCTAATGTGAAATGTTTAGGTCAGGAGGGCTTCACACTCATGGATGGATTCATGCCGAGTATGAAAGAGCTTGAGGCTGTGAATTCCATCTCTTGCTTTCTCTTGCCCTGTCTTTGCCCTTCTGCCATGGGATGATGCAGCAAGAAGGCCCTAGACAGATGCCAGCCCCTTGATCTTAGACTTCTCAGCATTCAGAATGATGAGTCAATGAATTTCTATTCACCATAAATTATCCAATATCAGGTACTCTGTGATAGTAGCACAAAACAGACTAAGACAAGGATCCAGTTGTAGATGACTAAGATATCTGCTTTTGTGTGTAACCCAGACTTCCAGAGGTTTTAAAGTCTCTGTAAGTGGAAAAACCAAAGTGTTTTTCTATTTTCACATAGTCAATACGACACAGAATGCCTCTGTGACCAGATGTGAAGGAGGAGCCCCCACACACCAAGCAGTTCTTCAGCAGACACCAGCCGCCCATTCTTTAATTCAACTAAATTTGGACACTGTCTTCCTGGAGATAGTGTCAGATCCCACAAGTTGAGGGCTCAGTCCCACAAAACTGCCTCCCACTTCAGATGCCAGTCCCAAGTAGTAGTGTCACCTATACTTCTGACTAACAGCCTATAAATTGAGATTTCCACTGCCCCCTTCCTGGGTTTGCTAGTATGGCATACAGAACTTTACCCATTTATCATAAAGGATATTAGAAAGGATACTAATAAACAACCAAATGGAAGAGATGATTAAGGTAAGGCATGTGGGAAGTAGTGTGATGCTCCATGCCTTTTCTGGGAATACCACCCTCCAGGCACCTCTATGTGTTCAGCAATCCAGAAGCTTCTTAAACTCTGTTCTTTTTTTTTTTTTTTTTTTGAGTTGGAGTCTCACTCTGTCGCCCAGACTGGAGTGCAGTGGCCGCTCCCGGCCACCGCAGCCTCGACCTGCTGGGCTCCGGCGATCCTTCCGCCTCAGTCTTCCAAGTAGCCGGAATTACAGGCATGCGCTACCACGCCCAGCTGATTTTCTTTTTTTTTTAATGGGGTCTCACTATATTGTCCAGGCTGATCTTGAACTCCTGGGCTCAAGTGATCCTACTGCCTCAGCAACCCAAAGTACTGGGATTACAGGCATGAGCTCCCATGCCTAGCCACATCTCTGTTCTTTTGGGTTTATGTGGAAGCTTTATTATGTAGGCATAATTGATTATTTCATTGGTCATTGGTGATCAATGCAAACTTTATCCAAACTTGCTCCTCTGAAGTTTGGGGGTAGGCTTGAAAGTCTCAACCCTCCAATCCTGCCTTGGTCTTTCTGGTGACTAGCCTCCATCCTGAAAATTATCTGGTTGGGCTCGGTGGCTCAGCCTGTAATCCTGCACTTTGGGAGGCCGAGGTGAGTGGATTGCCTGAGCCCGCGGGTTCGCGACCCACCTGGGCAACTTGGTGAGACCTCATCTCTACAATAAATCAAAAATTAGCCGGGCGTGGTAGCATGCTCCTGTGATTCCAGCTACTCGGGAGGCTGAGGCGGAAGGACTGCTTGAGTCTGTGGTGGCCGGGAGCGGCCACTGCACTCCAGTCTGGGCGACAGAGTAAGACTCCAACTCAAAAAAGAAAAAGAAAATTATCTAGGAATCTCTAGCAACAACTCTTCAAATTAGTATACCAAAAAGACATCATTTTAGAGATTCCAAGAGTTTTAGTAGCTGTGGGCCAGGAGCCAAGAACTGAGACAAAATATACTTTTCTTATTATATCACAATATCACAGTCACAAAATTGGATGTCATCTTCAGTTCAAATAGCTAGAGTCATAAGCTGAACACAGCAGTGTGTGCCTGTAGCTCCAGCTACTCTGGGGACTGAGGAGGCGGGACTGCTTTTGTCCAGGAGTTCAAGTTCAGTCTTTGCAACATAGCAAGATTAAAAAAAAAAAAAAAAGCCAGGCTCGGTGGCTCAGCCTGTGATCCCAGCGCTTTGGGAGGCCGAGGTGAGTGGATTGCCTGAGCCCACCTGGGCAACTTGACAAGACCTCATCTCTACAATAAATCAAAAAATTAGCCAGGCATGGTAGCGTGCACCTGTAGTTCCAGCTACTTGGAAGGCTGCCGCGGAAGGATTGCCAGAGCCCAGCAGGTCGAGTCTGCGGTAGCCGGGACCAGCCACTGTACTCCAGTCTGGGTAACAGAGTGAGACTCCAAATCAAAAAAAAAAAAAAGGTGGAGTCATGAATATTGGAGAAAGAATTATAAAGGAAGTCAAGTCCAGAAGAAGCCTGGAATGTTAATAAGCAGAGAAAGAAACAACATGAAAAACTTTGAGTCAGCCAAGCTCGGTGGCTCAGCCTGTAATCCCAGCACTTTGGGAGGCTGAGGTGAGTGGATTGCCTGAGCCCGCGGGTTCGAGACCCACCTGGGCAACTTGGCAAGAACTCTTCTCTACAATAAATCAAAAAATTAGCCGGGCGTGGTAGCGCGTGCCTGTAGTTCCAGCTTCTTGGAAGGCTGAGGTGGAAGGATCTCCAGAGCCCAGCAGGTCGAGGCTGCGGTGGCCGGGAGCGGCCACTGCACTCCAGTCTGGGCAACAGAGTGAGACTCCAACTCAAAAAGAAAAAAAAAAAGAACTTTGAGTCAAGTTGCATCCTCTCCATGAAGTAGTCAGGAGAAAAACCAGAATATGTATGAAGTAGAAAAGTACGTTCCATCAAATATTGTTACTTCAAGAAAACACCTCTATAAATGTGACTCAATTTGAAAGATTTGGACCATAATTTAGATTTCAATATGAAGAACACGGTGTAAGAAACAATTACTGCCGGGTACGGTGGCTCATGCCTATAATCCCAGCACTTTGGGAGGCGGAGGCGATAGGGTTGCCTCAGCCCAGGGGTTCAAAACTAGCCTGGGCAACTTGGCAGGACCTTGTCTCTACAATAGATAAAAATTTTAAAAATTAGCTGGGCATGGTGGTGCATACCTGTAGTTCCAGCTACTTGAAAGACTGAGGCGGAAGGATCACCTGAGCCCAGCAGGTCGAGGCTGTGGTGCCACTGCACTCCAGCCTGGGCGACAATGAGACTTTGACTCAAAAAAAAAAAAAAATTATGAGTATAAGAAGTATGCTGTTCATCCTATTTGTAGTAATCTCATTTAAGTGTAATCATTGTGAGAAAAATCTTCTTTCAGAAATATAATGTCAGTAGATAACTAAGGACTGATACAAGACAGAAGCCATAGTGTGTTAGATGTTGGAAAGCAACCAGCCGGAATAAACTCTCCTTCAGTGTAAAAAAAACTTCATACTGGGGAGAAACTTATGAATGAATGAATATGGAAAAAACTTTATCCTGAAGCAATACTTCATAGATACTGAGAAAAATGCTTATTGGAGCAAAATAATGTGCTTGGGCTCAATGTAGTCAAGTGTTCTATCTCCCACCCACCACCAAGTGCCCTCTTGAATCTTATCCCTCACTCTACATTGAAGAAACCATACAGGGAGGAAATCCCATAGAAGTGATAAAGCAGAAAAGCCTTCAGCTGTAATGGAAAATTTCATACTCACCATTCTAGAAAGAAAGCTCTTGAATGCGGGAAAGCTGCTATGTAAATATCAAGTCTGATTAAATACCAAAGAAGACACGCTGGAGAGAAACCCTATGTATATAACGAAAGGGGGAAAGCCTTTAGCAGCAAATCAAAGTTCACACAGCATGAGAAAATTTATATACATGCCCAGCCTTCATATGGGAAAGAAACCCCTGAACATAATCTATGCAGAGGTGTCTTTAGCTTTAAGAAATATCCCACTGAAGATCAGAGCATTCATATGCTAAAGAAACTATGACTGTGAATATGGAAAATCATTAGTCAAAAGGAAAACTTAATTATTCTTCAAATAATCTATAAAAGAGAGAAGTCTTATGAATGTAGTAGATTTGAGAAAGCTTTATTCAGAAGTCAAACTTCATCAGATACCTGTGAAATCATACTGGAGATAAACCTTATGCAAGTAAGGAAGATGAGAAAGAAAGCACTCAATGATAAATCAAGTTTCACTGAGCATGAGAAAATTCATATTTGAGGGCACCCTGTAAAGATCATGAAAGAGCAATAATCTTCAGGCAGAAGCTATACCTCATTAAATATTACATTTATACTTGCATCTGTGGTCCCAGCTACTCAGGAGGCTAAGGCCGGAGGATCATTTGAGCCTAGGAGTTCGGGGTTACAGTGAGCTATAATCATGCCACTGCACTCCAGCCTGGATGACAGAGCAAGACTCTGTCTCTAAAAATAAAAATAAAAGAAAGGCTTCAGCAAAAATTCATATTTCATAGCACATCAGATAATTCATTTTAGAGTAAAATTCAAGTAATGGAAAAACCCTTAAGCAGAAACTCAAATATTATGATACTAGAGATTTTTAATAAAGAGATGTTTCATCAGTATAATAGAAATTGGGTCCAAAAAGCTATCATGACACATGTAATTAACACTAAACTTTTTAAAGCATTCCAATTGAATGTCAGGAACAAGTGCTGGATGCTGCTACCCTACTTTTAATTAACATGATCCCGGAGAAATTAACCAAGGCAAATAAGACAAAGAAGATTAGAAAAAAAGTTGTTGGTTTCTGATGATATTATCTGCTAACATATATTATAAAACTATGATCATTAAAAAGAATTTAAAGTCAAAGTGAAACTAATGAGAGATAAACATGCATTAAAACTGACTTTCATTGAGGGATTCTGCAGAATACTAAAACACTGAGTTTCTATTTTAAAAATATACAGGATGACTGGGCACAGTGGTTCATGCCTGTAATCTCAGCACTTTAGGAGGCCAAGGTGGGAAAATTGCTTGAGTATAGGAGTTTGTCATAAGCCTGGTCAACATAACAAGGCTTCGTCTCCACTTAAAAAAAAAAAAAAAATCAAAGTGAAACTCAAAAAATCAAGTGAGACCCCAACTCAAAACAAAACAAAGTATAAATATATATATACAGGCAATAAAGAAAGGTGCATCAGGGAAATTTACTTCTCTTGACCAAGAGTAAAATAAAAACACTATCAGACAAATGAAAGTTAAGAGAATTTACCACCAACTAATTTACACTAAAGTTAGCACTAAATGAGGCAGAGTAAATACAATCACAGGTGGAAGGTTCCAGATGCAAGGAGGAATTGTGACTTCAATTTTTTAAGATGAGAAAATTTCTAAAAATGAACAGTGTTAATGACTGCACAATAAATGAACAAATGCCACTGAGCTAGGCTCCTTAAAATTGTTAAAATAGTAATTTTATAGCCAGCTACAGTGGCTCACACCTGTAATCCCAGCACTTTGAGAGGCAGAGACAAGAGAACTGCCTGAGCTCAGGGGTTCGAGACCAGCCTAAGCAACTTGGTGAGACCTCGTCTCTGCAATAAAACAAAAATTAGCCAGGTGTGATGGCTCATGCCTGTAGTTCCAGCTGCTTGGAAAACTAAGGTGGAAGGATCACCTGACAGAGTGAGACTCCGACTCAAAAAAATAATAATAATAATTTTATGTTATGTGTATTTTAACCAAAATTAACAAAGTAAAATTATTTAAAAGATAATTGAAAAAAGAAGAAATTCATGAAGCAAAACATGAGAACATATATAGGCAATTCTAAACCCAAAACTGAATACATAAAACAATAATGTCTATTTGTAGTATTAATAAAACGACAAGATAGAACTATTATAACACACAATTACAAAGGGGGATTACCTGACATAAAGTCTTGAAGTATTTGCGAGAAGGGAAAATATATCATTAATTTTATATTTTGTTAGTATTATATGTTAAATTAGTTGGGAAAATATGAAAAGAATAAGTAGAGGCTTAACTTCTTTTTTTTATAGTTTTCATTAAGATTCTTTTTTTTTTTTTTTGAGTTGGAGTCTCACTGTCACCCAGACTGGAGTGCAGTGGCCGCTCCTGGCCACCGCAGCCTCGACCTGCTGGGGCTCCGGCAATCCTTCCACCTCAGTCTTCCAAGTAGCTGGAACTATAGGCGCGCGCGACCACGCCTGGCTAATTTTTTTTTTGACTTATTGTAGAGATGAGGTCTCGCCTGCCCAGATGGGTCTTGAACCCGCGGGCTCAGGCAATCCACTCACCTCAGCCTCCCAAAGGCGCGGGATTACAGGCTGAGCCACCGAGCCCGGCTGAGGCTTAACTTCTAATACAGTAGAGGTAAAAATAAAATCGAGTTTTAAAATATTATTATTATTTTGTTGTTGTTGTTGTTGAGTCAGAGTCTCACTCTGTTGCCCAGGCTGGAATGCAGTGGTACACTCACGGCCAACACAGCCTCGACCTGCTGGGCTCAGGCGATCCTTCCACCTCAACCTTCAGGAGCACACCAACACTCCCAGATAATTTTTTGATTTATTATAGAGATAAGTTCTCACCAACTGCCCAGGCTGGTCCCGAACTCTTGGGCTCAGGCAGTCTTCTCACCTCTGCCTCCCCAAAGTACTGGGATTACAGGCATGAGCCACTGCACCCAGCAAAAAAAATATTCCAAAAAAGGCAAGATAGGAGAGGAAAAAAAGAAGTAGAGCAAAGGAACAAAGGAATGCACATAATAGCTGGGTGTAGTGGTACAGGCCTTAGTCCCAGCTACTCAGAAGGCCAAGACAGGAGGATGGCAAATTTTTTGTTGTTTTTTTTTAATATTTTAAGATGGTTTATTCTGAACCACACTTGAGGACCTAGGCCCAGGAACACCCACCCTCAAGAGGTGCTGAGAACGTGTGCCCACCATGGTTGAAAGATAGCTTGGTTTTATGAGGAGGACCCCACAAAATAATGAAATTATGTTTTTAGAGGAATGTCCCTTGTTGTTTTTTTGTTTGTTTGTTTGTTTGTTTTGCCCATTTCATTTTGGGTGAGCACCCATGCTCTACACTAAGTGTTCACAGTTTTTGGCCAAAAACACCATGCCCCCATGCCCCACCCTCTTCCTGTTCCACTGATCTCGCTCCACGTGATTTTTTTTGATTCCTCAGGTGAAAAAAGTCCTCAAAGGGAAATGTTTGGCAATGTGGAAGAAGTGAAACAAACAAACAAAAAAAGTAGAAGCACTAAAAGACATCAAAATTGATGAGTTCAAAAACTGTTTTGAGAAATGGGAAAAACATCTTTTTTTTTTTTGAGTTGAAGTCTCACTCTGTCACCCAGACTGGAGTGCAGTGGTCACTCCCGGCCACCGCAGCCTCAACCTGCTGGGCTCCGGCGATCCTTCTGCCTCAGCCTTCCAGGTAACTGGAACTACAGGCTCGCGCTACCACGCCCAGCTAATTTTTGATTTATTGTAGAGATGAGGTCTCGCCAAGTTGCCCAGGCGGGTCTCGAACCTGTGAGCTCACGCAATTCACTCATCTCAGCCTCCCAAAGGGGCGGGATTACAGGCTGAGCTACTGAGCCTGGCTGGAAAAAACATCTTGATAGGTGTATTGCATCAAATGGAGAGCACTTTGAAGGTGACTGAAATTTAAACATGTAAGAATACACGACGTTTTACAAATAAATTCCAAGGGTATTTTTTGGTCTCCCCTCATATACATTTTAAGAAGGCAGAAGTTACAAGAAACTAAATTAATACATGTGATATTTTCATTGGTTTGGCCCAGGAAGCAGGGATGTTTTCAAGCTAGGGCTTGAAACTCATAGATATATTCAAAGATTTCTTGACTGGTAATTTGTAGCTTCTATCTAAGGAATTTTGGAAATCAATAGAGAGGCATTGTTAAGATAAGGGGGGAGGGGATGCAGTGGCTCACATTTGTAATCCCAGTACTTTGGGAGACGGAGGCAAGTGGATCTCCTGAGTCCAGGGGTTTGAGACCTGCCTGGGCAAACTGGCAAAAACTTGGCGCTACAATAAATCAGGATTGACCGGGTTCAGTGGCTCAGCCTATAATCCCAGCACTTTGGGAGGCTGAGGCGAGTGGATTGCCTGAGCCTGCGGGTTCAAGACCAGCCCGGACAACTTGGCGTCTCTACAATAAATCAAAAATTAGCCAGGCGTGGTAGTGCGCACCTGTAGTTCTGGCTACTTGGAAGACTGAGTTGGAAGGATCAATGGAGCCCAGCAGACGATGCTGAGGTGGCTGTGAGCGTATCACTGCACTCCAGCCTGGGTGAAGGAGTGAGACACCAACTAAAAAAAAAGAAAAAAATTAGCCAGGCATGGTGGCACATGCCTGTAGTCCCAGCTACTTGGGAGGTTGAGGCAGAAGGATCACCTGAGCCCAGCAGGTTGAAGCTGTGGTAGCTGTGAGCATGCCACTGCACTCCAACCTGGGCAACAGAATGAGACTCTGACTCAAAAAAAAAAAAAGATAAGGAGGCAGAGAACTCCAGGTTTGCTGCTATATAGATGAAGTTGGGAGGATGATTTGAGTCTAGTTCAAGACTAGCCTAAGCAACATAGTGAGATCCCATCTCTAACAAAATTTAAAAAAAAAAACACACATTAGCCAAGAGTGGTGGTGCATGCCTGTAGAGTCAACTGCTCAGAAGGCTGACACAGGAAGATAACTTGAGCCCAAGAATTGGAGGCTGCAGTGCACTATAATCATGCCTGTGAATAGCCACTGTACTCTAGCCTGGATATCACAGTGTGACCCTGTCTCTAAAAAAGAAAAGAAAAGAAAGAAAACAACACAGCAAAAAGAAAAATATTGTCACATAGAATGCACATACATCTACAAGCTGGTTTTGATTTTTTTTTTTTTTTTTAAGTTGGAGTCTCACTCTGTTACCCAGGCTGGAGTGCAGTGGCACACTAACGGCCACCCCAGCTTCAAACTGCTGGGCTCTGGCAATCCTTCCGACTCAGCCTTCCAAGTAGCTAGAACTACAAGCATGCACTACCATGCCCAGCTAATTTTTTGATTTATTGTAGAGATGAGGTCTCACCAAGTTGCCCAGGATGGTCTTGAACCCGCGGGCTCAGGCAATTCACTTGCCTCAGCCTCCCAAAGTGCTGGGATTACAGACTGAGCTACTGAGCCCGGCCTACGAGCTGTTTTTTAAAAGACACCTAAGAAACAAGAACACAACAAGCCAAAATATAGAAAGCCAAAATATAGAAAAATACCATGTGAGTACTAACTGAAGAAAAATTAGAATTAATGTCAGACTAAATGGATCTTAACGCAGAAATCACTGCCAGAGATAAATTGAGTCACTACACAAAAATAAACATTTTAATTCATGAGAAAATATACATTTTGTTTTATACAATTTTTATAAAAATTCAGAAACATTTTGGTGAAGGACTTCTGTTTTCAGCTAAGACAAAATAACAAGACAGTATTTATTCTCTACCCTAAAACAACTTTTAAAAAAACCCACAAAATATTTAAGACAACAATTTTTAAGAAATTGAACGTAAGGGAATTTCGGTATAGCTGAACACAGGAGGGTCCTGAAGGGTGGTGCACCCAGGGAGGGCAAGGAAGTTCTGAGCCTTTTCCCCCTTACCTCACCCGACACATCTCTTCATCTGTAGCCTTTGTAGTATCTTTTTTTTTAGTTGGAGTCTCACTCTGTCGCCCATGCTGGAGTGCAGTGGCACACTCCCCGCCGCCGTAGCCTCAACCTGCTGGGCTCAGGCAGTCCTTCCACCTCAGCCTTCCAAGTAGCTGGAACTACAGGCACGTGCCACTACAGCCAGCTAATTTTTTGATTTGTTGTAGAGATAAGGTCTTATCAAGTTACCTGGGGCTGGTCTCAAACCCATGGGCTCAGGCAGTCCTCTCACCTCAACCTCCCAAAGTGCTGGGATTATAGGTGTGAGCCACCGCATCCCACTATAATATCTTTTATAATAAATAAGTGATCATTAAAAAAGACAAGGTCAGTGGCTCATGCCCGTAATACCAGCACTTTGGGAGGCCAAGGCAAGAGGACTGCCTGAGCCCAGGAGTTCGAGACAGGCCTAGGCAACTTGGCGAGACCTCTTCTCTACAATAAATGACAAAATTGGCTGGGTGTGGTGGCACATGCCTGAAGTTCCAGCTACTTGGAAGGCTGATGCAGAAGGATCACACGAGCCTAGCAGGTCGAGGCTGTGGTGGCCATGAGCATGCCACAGCTCTCCAGTCTGGGTGGCAGAGTGAGACTCTGACTGAAAAAATTTAAATAAATAAATAAAGACAAAAGAAACTGAAGATAAAGGAATAAAGAAATGAGAAACGAATGAGAGATGAGCTCTATACTACAATTGCTCCAGCATACTAGAGCTGCAGTATGCTCCATTCTCTGCAGTCATTCTAGTAAGCTTACTACAGTGCAGTGCAGGGTGAAAGAACCTAAGGGGAGCCCTGTAATTTCCCTGAATTGAGGAGTCATGTCTGGGAATCCAGGGAGGCTCAGAAAGTTCAAGTTTGCAAGCCAGAGTACCAGAGGAGAGGAACACAGAAAGAGAGTTCTGAGATGCACAGAGGGCCCCTTTTGATCTTCATCAGAGTACTGATCACACTATGTACAGGGGAGCAAAGATAAGAAAGACCAGCTTCTCTCTGGAAACAACACAAGCTAAGCAGTTATTTCACCAAAGAAGATACATGCATGGCACACAAACACATGAAAAGATGCAATACATCATTAGCTATTAGGGAAATGCAAGTTAAAATCACATGAGATACCACTATGCACCTATTAGAATGTCTAAAAATAAAAAGACTGGCCACATCGAGTGTTGACAAAGAGGTAGAGCAATTGAAACTGTAATAACTGCTAGTGAGAATATAAGTGGTACCAGCAATTTGGGAAGAGCTCAGTACTTTATTAAAACATTAAACATATACCTGTCAAGCCAGGCTCAGTGGCACAGCCTGTAACCCCAGCACTTTAGGAGGCTGACGTGAGTGGATTGCCTGAGCCTGCAGGTTTGAGACCCGCCTGGGTAACTTGGTGAGACCTCATCTCTACAATAAAATCAAAAAATTAAGCCGGGCTCAGTGGCTCAGCCTATAATCCTGTGCCTTTGGGAGGCTGAGGTGAGTGGATTTCCTGAGCCCGGAGGTTCGACACCCGCCTGGGCAACTTGGCGAGACCTCATCTCTACAATAAATCAATAAAATTAGCCAGGCGTGGAAGCAAGCGCCTGTAGTTCCAGCTACTTGGAAGGCTGAGGCGGAAGGATTGCCGGAGCCCAGCAGGTCGAGGCTGCGATGGCCGGGAGCGGCCACTGCACTCCAGTCTGGGCGACAGAGTGAGACTCCAACTCAAAAAAACAAAAAACAAAAAAACAAAAAAAACCATATACCTGTCACTGCCTCAGTAATGCTACTCCTAGGTATCTACCAAAGAGAAAATGAAAGCATATGTCGTTATAAAGACTGTATATGAATGTTAATATTTTGTAATAGCCAAAAACTGGAATGTTCGTTAGCAGTTGAATGGATAAGTAAATCATGGTATATCCATACAATCAAGTGCACTTCAGCAATGAAAAGGAATGAACTATTGATATATGCCACAACATAATATCAAAATAATTATGCTGAGTAAAATAAACTAGACAGCCCCCAAAGAGCACTTACAGCATGATTCTATTTATACAAAATTTTAGAAAATGCAAACTAATCTGTAATGATAGAAAGAAGATCAGGGATTGCCTGGAGAATGAAGAGGGGTTGTGTTGGGGAATGGCAGGGGGATGGATTGCAAGCCATCCTCCTGCCTTGGCCCCCCAGAGTGCTGGGATTACAGGCCTGAACCACTGTGCCTGGCCATTCCTTACAATTTTTTTTTTTTTTTTGAGTTGGAGTGTCACTCTGTTGCCCAGACT
>NW_007247249.1:962022-967715 GCF_000164805.1 Carlito syrichta | reverse complement strand
CCGCGGGCTCAGGCGATCCAAAGGCACGGGATTACAGGCTGAGCCACCGAGCCCAGCTTCTTACAATTTTATAAAAGGCAAACAAATCAGTGATAAAATAGACACAGAGTATCAAGAAAATTTCAAGGAAGAGAGAATTCAAATGCCCAAAACCATATTAAAAATGCTTGAACGGCCGGGCTCGGTGGCTCAGCCTGTAATCCTGCGCCTTTGGGAGGCTGAGGTGAGTGGATTGCCTGAAGCCGTGGGTTCGAGACCCGCCTGGGCAACTTGGCGAGACCTCATCTCTACAATAAATTAAAAAAAAAAAAAAATTAGCCAGGAGTGGTAGCGCGCACCTGTAGTCCCAATTACTCAGAAGGCTGAGACTGAAGGATCGCTGGAGCCCAGCAGGCGAGGCTGCGGTGGCCGGGAGTGGCTACTGCACTCCAGTCTGAGCGACAGAGTGATACTCCAACTCAAAAAAAAAAAAAAAAAAAATGCGTGAACGCTAAAAATCAGGGAAATGGAAATTAAAGTAATTATTATTAAATATCACTTTATATTAATCAGACAAAAAAATTAAAAGAACAGTAACATCTATCATTAGAGTGCTTGTATATAATATTGGAGGCATTTAAAATTTTTCCAGTCTTTTTGGAAAAAAGATAGTAACATCATTTAAAACTAAATACATACATAGGCATATAGTTGGCCCTCTATCCTTGGGTTCCAAATACATGGATTCAACCAACCGTTAATTAAAAATATTCAAATAGTAAGCCGGGCTCGGTGGCTCAGCCTGTAATCCGGCACCTTTGGGAGACTGAGGTGATTGCCTGAGCCTGCGGGTTCAAGACCCGCCTGGGCAACTTGGTGAGACTTCATCTCTACAATAAATCAAAAAATGAGCCGGGCATGGTAGTGAGCGCCTGTAGTTCCAGCTACTTGGAAGGCTGAGGCGGAAGGGTCACCGGAGCCCAGCAGATCAAGGCTGCGGTGGCCGAGAGCAGCCATTGCACTCCAGTCTGAGTGACAGAGTGAGACTCCAACTCAAAAAAAAAATTTTTTTCAAATAATGATAATAATACAAAAATTGAAAAATACAAATAAAAACAATATAGTATAACAACTCTTTACATAGTATTTACATTTTATTAGGTATTATAAATACATAATCTAGAGATTGAAGTGTGCAGGAGGATGTGCGTAAATTATACCCAAATTCTTTGCCATTTTATATAAGGGTCTTGAGCATCTGTGGATTTTGGTATACATAAATGTCCTGGTCTTGGACTCTTGGATTCAAGCAATCCTCCCACCTCAGCCTTGCACACTGCTGGTATTACAGGCATGAGCCCCCGTGCCCTGCTGACCCATGAGTGTCTTGGAACCAATTCTCCAGAATACTGAAGGACAATTATGTATGTATTATAGGAGATAGCAGTCTCCATTTGGGATTCTGTTTTGAAGAAAGAAAACAGGCATTTAATTCAGCATTTTCCATAACAACATAAAATTGGAAACAGTCAAAAAATAATGGTACATCCACACCATAAAATAGTATGCAGTGATTAAAATGGAATGAAATACAATGGGCTTAAGGTACTTTCCAAGATTTATTGCTGAATGAAAAAGGCAAAATGAAAAAAGTGTGTTCTATCAGTCAGGGATTAACTACAAAAACAAAACCAGCAGGAGACATAATAAAGGGTGTATTACAGGAAATTCAATTACACAATTGATTGATCGATTGTGGAGTCTGGCTAGGCAAGTCTGAAATTTGTAGGGCAGGCTGTGAGGAAGGGCAGCAAGTACTCTCTGGTATGGGCTGAAGCTGCTATCCACAGGTGGAATTTCTTCTTCCCAGAAGTCTCAGTTCTGCTCCTAACATCTTTGAACTGATTTAATGAGGCCCACCCAGGTTATCTTAGATATTCTCCTTTACTTAAAGTTAGTTAACTATGGACTTAATCATATGTACAAAGTACTTTCATAGCAACATCTAGATAAGTAGCTGATGGAATAACCAAGTTGGTACATAAAACTGTCACGTGTAGTATTTTATTTTTGTAAAACAAATCATGAGAAAACCCCCTGCATATGTATGTGTGTATATGTATCTTTGTATATCAGAATATATGTACATTTGTGAATATATGGTTGTTTGGGTACATGAGTTAGGGTCAAGCAGGCAGAGGGGTAAGAGAAGAGGGGAGTGCTAAGCAAAAAAAGAAAAAGACCACAATATGAAAAACATAAAATCCAGGATATATGCCATATCACATGTGTGGATTTATATAAAATATTCTGTGTATATAAATATACAAAAACAATTTTAAAACTAACATGCATACATTCCATCAATTCAATAGATAAAAAGTCATTGGATTAAAGAGTTCATTCTTTGTTAATTTTTTTTTTTATTATTTATTATTATTATTTTTTGAGTCAGAGTCTCACTCTGTCAGGCAGGTTGGAGTGCAGTGGCATGCTCATGGCCACTACAGTCTCGACCTGCTGGACTCAGGCGATTCTTCTGCCTCAACCTTCCAAGAAGCTGGAACTACAGGCACATGCCACCATGCCTGGCTAATATTTGTTGCTTTATTGTAGAGAGGAGGTCTCGCCAAGTTGCCCAAGCTGATCTCCAACCTGTGAGCTCAGACAATCCTCTTATCTCCAAAGTGCTGGGATTATAGGCATGAGCTTCTGAACCTGGCTGATAAATAAATGTTTATGATGATCCTGCTATGCACTCAGCTTTGTTCTTCATGATATATGTGAGATGACTCAATTATTAGAAATGATTTCAGGAGTGCCCAGGGTCTATGTTTCTGCCCCAGACATGATTGACCAGCGTCACCACTTTGCCTGTGGTCTGTTCACTCACTCGCCAAGGCTACTTTTGATCCTCTCTACTCCTCATTGACGGCAGGAAATGGAACTGAGCGGTCTGGTCTGCGATTCTCCAAGTTTGTGCATAGGTAGAAGCTCAGCAGCCCCTCTTACATGCAATCTCTTGTGGCTAAACAAGTAGAGTAGCTGAATTACTAGTTGTTTATTGGAGATGGTCACTTTCTAGCTTGTTTTAAACAAACTGTGACCTTTCGCCAATTTCTCCCTCCATGTCTGTGATTTAGCTTTACCTCTAGCCGAAAATGATTGAGGAAATGACAAAAGGACCTACGAGGGATGGAAGAGAGAGACAACTGTAGATTTCGAGCCATGGATTACTTGTTTTCCTTACAAACAAGAACAGAAAAGTAGTACTGGGGAGAAAAATGGGGGAAAAAATTAAGAACTTTAGCAGAATAGGCTAAAAAGATATGAATGACTAGTATTTAAAATGACAGCTCCCAGAAAGTACTGAATACTTTCTAAGAATTTTCACAGATGAAACATTCGGATATCTTATTTTAGGTTTACTTAAAGCTTAATCTTTAAAATTCAGTGCAGGGCAAGGTATTTCTATCTTGTGTAAAACTCCTCTTTTTTGTGTAGCGCTTTATTGCTTACATAGCCTTTTATACAGCTAGTTCCATCTGATCCAAACGAGAATGTAAATATCATGGCTGACCAAATGGTAACCTAGGGTGAATCTTATGCTGAATGAGAAAAAGGAAAATTTTTCAGAAAACAAAACCCTAAACCAAATATAGCAAAGATTAAGATCCACAGGAATATTGTTCTGAATATTTATGGGTAATCCATGAATAATCCTCAGAAATAGATATTGCTCATGCAAATCAGATGAAACAAATTTGGATGGATTTTTCCAGCACATATGGCAATAAAGGCTAAGAGAAGACTAAAAAGACAGTGCTATTGTTACCGGGGCCATGAATGCATAATTTTAAAGACTTAATGGAAACTAAGTGCCATCAGTTAGAGAATTAATCCTTCTTTGTTAGTAGGGACCACATTTCTCTTGACTATTAAAAGTAGGATACAGTAAGAAATGAGGGAAAAACTCCATTGTATCTTAATGCCCACCATAATACTTTGTGTTTTGATTCTAAGTTGCTTAAGCTTCTTGCTCCCTCTCAGCAAACAGAACATGACACAGACTGGTCTTGCATAGATTTAATTTTAAGTAAGACCTTTTCTCCTCCACAACAATGTTTTTCATTTACTGTACTGTGGTGGTCATGGAATGTAAATATTTTCTTAATTGCTCTTTCATATCATATAAAATAATCAACAGAGAGCTTGAGAACAAAGCAAGAGTCTTCCCTCCCAATTCTTCTCTTCATATTCCAATATAGTACCCAATTGCTTTTCATTGTAGTCAAGACAAAGTCAAATTTCTTTCAATTAAAAAATTTTTTATGCTGTGCGTGGCAGCTAATACCTGTAATCTCAGCGCTTTGAGAGGGAGAAGTGAGAGGATTGAGACCAGCCCAGGCTGGTGAGATCTCATCTATACAACATGGTGAGATCTCATCTATACAAGAAATAAAAAAAATTAGCCAGGCATGGTGGTGCTTACCTATAGTCCCAGTTACTTGAAAGGCTGAGATGGAAGGATCACCTGAGTCCAGCAGGCCAAGGCTGTGGTGGCCGCTATCATGCCACTACACTCCAGCCTAGGAGACAAATTTAGACTCTGACTCAAAAAAAAAGTTGTTTTTTTTAAATTTCCTTACCAGATGGGAGGCTGAGGTGAGTGGATTGCCTCACCCGTGGGTTCGAGACCCGCCTGGGCAGCGAGATCTCATCTCTACAATAAATCAAAAATTAGCCAGACGTGGTAGTGCACGCCTGTAGTTCCAGTTACTTGGAAGGCTGAGGCGGAAAGATCGCTGGAGCCCAGCAAGTCGAGGCTGCGGTGGCTGGGAGAGGCCACTGCACTCCAGTCTGGGCGACAGAGTGAGACTCCAACTCAAAAAAAAAAACAAAAAAAATTTCCTTACCAGAAAGAAACGTTAATCGTTAATACTTAAACACGTAATCATTGCTGGTGACTAGATTTCTAGGGGAAAACAAGTTTTTATTTTCTCTAACTGATTAGCACCAATAGAAAAAAAAGTTTTAAAGTTTTGTTTGTTTTTCACAAAAAAAGTCAAATATACACACAAACATCTTAACTATTCATGTTGTGTTCATACTTATTAATTCGGTCTATTTATGTGTGATTTATTTAAAAGTGTTTCATCCAGGTTAGAGAAGAAAATAAAACCCTAGCCTTTAACACCATGAATCGCTTTAAAACATGCAAAGTGCCGTGTTCAAGTTCAAAAGTGCATTTCTTCTGTGAAGAGATCATAGTTTCTAGTATATTCTCCAAAAAGTCTAAGACCCCCCCCATGAAGACTAAGAATAATTGCCTTATAATTACTGAAAACCAATAGATTTCTATATTGAATTCCATAGATTTTCTTAATTAGTTGTATCAATGCTTCCCAAATTTTAATTCGAATACAAATCATGTGGGGATCTTATTTAAAATGCAGATTATGATTCAGAAGGTCTAGGGTGGAATTTGAGGTTCTGCATTTCTAACAAATTCCAAGGTGATACTGTTGCTGCGGGTCCATAGACCAATATCAAACTTTAATATCAAACAAAGATATAATACACCCAAAAAGTGTATGCAGAGTTCAGAAAATTTTTACACATTAAGAAGATTCTAGCTGGACTCAGTGGCTCAACCTGTAATCCCACGCCTTGGGAGGCTGAGGTGAGTGGATTGCCTGAGTCCGCGGGTTCGA
>NW_007247249.1:961069-962002 GCF_000164805.1 Carlito syrichta | reverse complement strand
ATGCGATGGCCGGGAGCAGCCACTGCACTCCAGTCTGGGCGACAGAGTGAGACTCCAACTCAAAAAAAGAGAAGATTCTAATACAATACTTGTCAATATACTCTAAAGTTTGGCAAAGATGGGACAGGACAGTAAACACTTATTGGCATTGGCTTTTGCCACTCTTGGAATAAACAGTATATCCAAAGATGAAAAGTTATACCACTTACAACTATTTAGGACTCTGAAGATGATTTTTTTTGTTGTTTTGAGTCAGAGTTTCACTCTGTCGCCCAGGCTGGAGCACAGTGGTCCACTCATGGCCACCTCAGCCTCGACCTGCTGGGCTTAGGTGATCTTTCTGCCTCAGGCTTTTAAGTAGCTGGAAATTCAGGCATTTGCCACTGTGCCCAGCTAATTTTTTTTAATTTTATTGTAGAGATGAGGTCTTGCCACGTTGCCCAAGCTGGCTTGAACCCCTGCAATCCTTTCACCTCTGCCTCCCAAAATGCTGGGATTACAGGCCTGAACCACTGCGCCCAGTTTGAAGTTGATTTTTGCGGATGTCATATACCATAAGGCTCTCTGAATTCCCTGTTTTTTGTGTTTCTTCCATCCCTCCAATTCATAGATTTGATCTGAGGAATTTAATAAAATGCTGTTTGTCCCCCAAGTGTAGACATAGATAGAAATTGATGATGCTCCTGGTCATTTTTCTAAAAATGTCATTGTTGCATAACTTCAACACTGTGAAATACTGCCTTCTCCTTTTCTTCTTCAGGTATATAAAGCCTTGTTATACACAGGTTTAGAAATAGGTAAAACAAATACATTTTGTTATTCCAATAGGGACAGGATCATTTCTTTTTCTTTTTCTTTTTTTTTTTAAGTTGGAGTCTCACTCTGTCACCCACACTGGAGTGCAGTGGCTGCTCCCGGCCAACGCAGCCTCGA
>NW_007247249.1:960262-960988 GCF_000164805.1 Carlito syrichta | reverse complement strand
TTTTTTTTTTTTTTTTTTTTGAGTTGAAGTCTCACTCTGTTGCCCAAGCTAGAGTGCAGTGGTACACTCATGGCCACCCTAGTCTGACTTGCTGGACTCCGGCAATCTTTCTGCCTCAGCCTTTCAAGTAGCCGGAACTACAGGCGGGCACTACCACACCCGGCTAATTTTTTTTTTTTATTTATTGTAGAGACGAGGTCTCACCAAGTTGCTTGGGCTGGTTTCGAATCTGTGGGTTCAGGCAATCCACTTGCCTTGGCCTCCCAAAGTGCTGGGATTATAGGCTGAGCCACCAAGTCCAGCCAGAATCATCTCTTTTTTATACATTTACCTAATGTTTTTTTCACCTGCTCATTATGATCGACTTATCCAACATCATTATTATTATTATTTTGAATTGGAGTCTCACTCTTGTCGCCCAGGCTGGAGTGCAGTGGCACACTCACGGCCACTGCAGCCTCAACCTTCTGGGCTCAGGTGATTCTTCAGCCTCAGCCTTCAAAGTAGCTGAAACTACAGGCGCATGCCACTACGCCCGGCTAGTTTTTGTGATTTATTGTAGAGACAAGGGCTCACCAAGTAGCCCAGGCTGGTCTTGAACCCTCAGGCTCGGGCAATCCTCTCGCCTCAGCCTCCCAAAGGAAGGATCCTCCCTCCGGAAGGATCGCCGGAGCCCAGCAGGTTGAGGCTGCGGTGACTGGGAGCAGCCACTGCACTCCAGTCTGG
>NW_007247249.1:952550-959871 GCF_000164805.1 Carlito syrichta | reverse complement strand
CTGGACTCCGGCGATCCTTCCACCTCAGCCTTCCAAGTAGCCGGAACTACAGGTGCGTGCCACCAAGCCCGGCTAATTTTTGATTTATTGTAGAGATGAGGTCTCACCAAGTTGCCTGGGTGGGTCTCGAACCTGCGGACTCAGGCAAACCTCTCGCCTCAGCCTCCCAAAGTGCTGGGATTACAGGCTGAGCCACCGAGCCCGGCCCAGGATTTCAAATGGGAAACAAAATAATGAAAAATACCAGTTTCCTTCCTTCCAACTCTAACCAAAGACTACAACCTCCCCCCTGGGGCCTAAAAGGAAGAGACAACAGGGAAGAGGAAGAGGAGCTACCAAAGGGAAACATTCGTACAAAATGTATTCTGATATCATCTATCTTAAGTAGAGAGTAGGACTAAACCATTTTTTAAATTGTGCCATATAATGCATACTGTTATATGAACACTGGTGCTGCTGTCAGACCTACTCTACCACTGTTTCTTAGCATTCTTTTTTTTTTTTTTTTTTTTTGAGTTGAAGTCTCACTCTGTCACCCAGACTGAAGTGGAGTGGCACACTCCCGGCCACTGCAGCCTTTACCTGCTGGGCTCCAGCAATCCTTCTGCTCAGCCTTCCAAGTAGCTGGAACTACAGGCACGCGCTACCTCTTAGCATTCTTATGCCTAATTTTCCCTAAAATAAGGGTAACATTGTAGGTTGTGTATTAAACATTCATCCCTCATTCTTCTTTTTGTTTTATGTAGAGACAGGATCTTGCTGTGTTGCCCAGGCTGGTCTTGAACTCTTGGACTCACATGATCTTCCAACTTTGGCCACTTAAACTGCGGGGATTATAGGCGTGAGCCACCCTACCCGATTCCTTCTCCTTTATTCACAAAATTTCATTTGGTGATCTCCCAGCCTCTCTCACAACCAGAGGTGGCCATGTAACATAGTTCTTATCAAAGAGATGTTGGTGGAAGTCCTTGAGAAGAGATGCTCACTGTCCTTTCTCTCTGGAAGACAGATGTAACGTCTGGAGAAGTTATTTTATGACTTGGAAAATGAAAGACATGCTAATAATAGTGAAGAAAGAAGATAGAATGAGTCTGGGTTCTTAGTGATCTCACTGAACTCCACACTAAAACTGAACTGGCCCCCCTATTGTATGGAAGAAAAAAACCTGAGTTCTTTAAGCTCTTAGAATAGGGTTTTCTGTTCTGCATAACACAAACCTGATATATCATTTCACAGAGTTATTGAGAACATTATTAAAACTGGTAATGAATATAAAAGTAGTTACACAGAGCTTAGAATAGCATAAGCATGCAATAAACGTTAGTAGTTATCATTGCCATTATTATTATTCCCCGTGGCTCTTCGTTCTCCCCATTTGAAGCACAAGCTTTTTGCATTCCACTTCATTTCACACCCTTCAACCAAATTCAGGAAGCACACATGGCATTACCTCTGGATTACAGTCAATCCACGAAGTATTTTGACTGTAACTTGAAAGATTAATTGTTTTAGATAGTCAAAGAGAAGGGTTGAGGGCCTTATAGGTGAGGGAAAAAATGCTGTCAACACAGGTAGGGAGGTAAAAGGTGTAGCCGAAATTCCATGCTTTTCTGGAGGATTAGTGGGAGATAAGGTAGAAAGATAGGTTGAAACCAGATTGTCAGGGGTTTTCTATGACTGGTAAAGGGCAGGTCAAGGAATTTGTAGTATATTTTCCTGTAAAAATTGAGGCGGAAAGTAATGTGATTAAAGAAAAGTCAGGTCCTTTTATTTACTTTGTGGTGATATTCAGCTTTTCTGGGGAACTTAATTTGATCAACTGTAACATAAATAGGTTAAAGCAGATGATCTCGAAGACCTATGCCAGCTCTGAAATTCTAAGATCCATTGAAAATTATTAAAATGTTCTAACAAGGCCGGGCTCGGTGGCTCAGCCTGTAATCCCAGCACTTTGGGAGGCCGTGGTGAGTGGATTGCCTGAGCCCACGGGTTCGAGACCCACCTGGGCAACTTGGCTAGAACTCATCTCTACAAAAATTAGCCGGGCATGGTAGCGCATGCCTGTAGTTCCAGCTACTTGGAAGGCTGAGGCGGAAGGATCACCGGAGCCCAGCAGGTTGAGGCTGCGGTGGCCAGGAGCAGCCACTGCACTCCAGTCTGGGCAAGAGTGAGACTCCAACTCAAAAAATATGAAATTAAATTAAATTAAATGCTCTAACAATATCTAAGCTTGAATTAAGAGCCTTAAATTCGCATTAGCCCTAACTAACTCTTCTATTTATTCTTGCCTTCAAAAGTAAGTTTCAAAGTGAGTTTATATAATATTGCATACTTTGCATATGAGGAAACGTAAGTGCTGCCTCAAGTCTCATTTGAAGCCAATCTACATTCCCCATAACTATCAGAATCATCTTCAGATACTTCAGGAATTTATGGCAGCAAGCCTCAGTCCACCCTGCTTTCTTACCTCTTTGTTAATCAACTCAGGTACCTGCCAACTTCATTTCCTCCTGTCCTCTTTCTCTGTCCTTCCACATCTTACACATGATGCTAGATTGCCAGGTAAGCAGAACATCGATTTACAAATCAAATATGATGTAATAGCACAATTGGCTTAATAACTAATAAATATACCATGATTATTTTTAAAAACAGGTTTATTGCTTTTAAGTTATATTTGTAATGTTAATCATAAAAGAAAATAGATAAAATATTTTAAAAGAATAAGGAGGTAATAACATCATCAGCCAAATGGAAAAATGATAGCTTTTGGGATCTTTCTTTTCAAGACTCTTAGATGGCTTTCACATAGTTGTAAGCATTTTGAATATGCAATTTGTTTAGCTTAATGTTATAGTACAAATTGTTTCCATCTGATTGTATTGGCTGTCTATGGAACTATTTTATAGCTATATAACGTTTCAAATTTATCATGAAATATTTAAGACATACAAAAAGATATAAAGAATGAATATTCATGTATCCTACAAAGCTTAAGAAATAAAACATTACCAGTGCAATCAATACCCTGTGTATAACTGTCTTTATTTGCAGTACATGTAATCATTTTCTGAAATTTGGTGATTATTTGGCCCATGCATTTCTTTTTTCTTTTACCACAAATGTTTGTATTGCTAAGTAATATGCAATATTATTTCCATGTTTTAAAACTTTATATCATAGCCGGGCTCGGTGGCTCAGCCTGTAATCCCGTGCCTTGGGAGACTGAGGTGAGTGGATTGCCTGAGCCTGCGGGTTCGAGACCCGCTTGGGCAAATTGGTGAGACTCATCTCTACAATCAAAAAATTAGCCGGGTATGGTAGCGTACGCCTGTAGTTCCAGCTACTTGGAAGGCTGAGGCGGAAGGATCGCCGGAGCCCAGCAGGCCGAGGCTGCGGTGGCTGGGAGCGGCCACTGCACTCCAGTCTGGGCGACGGAGTGAGACTCCAACTCAAAATAAATAGATAAATAAATAAATAAATAATAAAACTTTATATCATTAGTATCATGTGGTACATACGGGCGGGGACCCCAAAAAATCCAGAACTTATTTATAAAAAATTGTGTATTATTCTTACCTGTTTAAATTTCGGTCACCTTCAAAGTACTCTCCATTTGATGCAATACACCTATCGAGATGCTTGTTCTACTTTTCTCAAAACAGTTTTTTAACTCATCCATTTGGCTGCCTTTTAGTGCTTCTGCCATTTTTTGTTTCACTTTTTCCACATCGGCAAAACGTGTCCCTTTCAGGACTTTTTTCATCCAGGAAACAAAAGAAGGTCACTTGGGGTGAGATCAGGTGATAGGGAGGGTGGGGTATGGGGGTCATGCCATTTTTTTGGTCACAAGTTGCTGAACACTTACCACAGTGTGGGCAGGTGTACTCATAAATAACCCATCATGAAATGGGCAAATGTGTTGAAAGAATCTCCTCCCAAAATTCACTGAAGCGGAACACAGCCTCTCACAGCAATGCTAGCTGGTACACTGATGCTGATGGGTCCCTAGAACACTTAACTAACAGAGGAAGCCTGCACTACAAGGAGCCTGCCCTGCAAAAAAATAATTCTGGGGTTTTTTTGGACCCCTCCCTCATACATTATCCTACAAGATGCTTTTGCTTCCTTGACAATATTTTGTTTGTGGAAGTTGTCCATGCCAATTTATATTTGCTGTATCATATTTTATCACATAAATATATAATAGCTTCTCTTGTGTTCTCCTACTGTTCAATGTTTAGGTAGTTTGCAACCATAAATAATGTTTTGACAAATGTCTTTTGGCATAATATATTTATTTTGTCCTCATTAACCATGCCATAGGTATAGATCCCAAAAGTTTTACTTTTTTACCAAAAGGTATGAACATTTATAAGATCCTTGCACATATTGCCACTAGCTTTCCATAAAAATTTTTACAAATTTTATACTGCCACCATATATATATGTATATATACATATATATAGTTCCTTGTTTTATCACACACTCACTAGCTATAGATGATATCACTAATTGCTTATTTTTTTTACTTTTTGAGTTGGAGTCTCACTCCATCACCCAGGCTGGAGCTCAGTGGCATGCTCACGGCCACCCTAGCGTTGACCTGCTGAGCTCCAGCAATCCTTCCAACTCAGCCTTCCAAGTAGCCGAAACTACAGGCGCGTACTACCATGCCCGGCTAATTTGTGTGTGTGTGTGTGTGTGTGTGTGTGTGTGTGTGTGTTGGAGTCCCACTCTGTCACCCAGACTGGAGGGCAGTGGTCGCTCCCGGCCACCACAGCCTTGACCTGCTGGGCTCCGGCGATCCTTCCGCCTCAGCCTTCCAAGTAGCTGGAACTACAGGCGCACGCTACCACACCCGGCTCATTTTGATTTATTGTAGAGATGAGGTCTCACCAAGTTGGCCAGGCGGGTATCAAACCTGCGGGCTCAGGCAATCCACTCACCTCAGCCTCCCAAAGGCGCGGGATTGCAGGCTGAGCCACCGAGCCCGGCTTTTTTTTTTTTTTTTTTTATTGTAGAGATGAGGGCTCGCCAAGTTGCCTGGGCTGATCTCGAACCGGCAGGCTCAGGCAATCCACTCACCTCGGCTTCCCAAAGTGCTGGGATTACAGGCTGAGCCTCCAAGCCTGGCCTGTTTCTTTAACTTTGTCTAATTTGCTCAGCAAAAGCTGTTATATTGATTGCTGGTGAAGTTGAAATTGAATCACTTTTCCATGTTACACATTCATCATATTGCCTTCTTTGTGATCTTTTTGTGCCTTTTGCCCATCAACACTGTTGGAGACAGTGTTTTATCTTACATTAATAACTTTTTATGTAGCACTATATTAACTTTTGTCAAATTTGCTACTACCTTTTTTTGCTAGTTTTTTTTAATGTGGTTTAGTTTTTTAAAAATGCCTATATGTATATAATTAAAGGGTCTGATAAATAATTCTATTATATCAACTTATATGGTTGGTCATACATATAATAGAATAGAGCAATATGATTGTAAAATCATTAGTATACCATTAACTTTACAAATGCATATGCTAATCTGAAATTGGCTAAATTTTATGATTCTCTTGATAGTTTTAACTCATCCAATTCCCAGAATGGCATTGATTGAACTATTAAATGTTGACCTCCATGATATTTGTAAAGTGTAAGCAATCTTTAATATCCTATGGAGATCTTTCATTTACGTTTTCTTTCCTTTATTTATTTTATGTTCTCTTAAGAAAGCAATTAGCAGTTCAAGTTAAATGACCATTAAAGCCTTTCAAATTACATTTTATTACATTGTCTAATGTTAGGAAAATTAGCACTCAGTTGCTATTTCTTTATGAAATTTTTTCTAATTTGAGGAATGGCCATTTCTACAATTGTAAAATAAATTTGACCTTTATAACAATTCAAGACATAGGTTGAATGAATCAATGATTCTACTCTGAAGAGTTAAGTAAATATAGGTAGTCATTTACTTACCATTCTTACACCTTCTCTGCTATGAAGAAAGTCCTAGGGATTAATAGAAATCTCCCTTGAAGACTTATAGAATTAATATAACTCTGGATGGGCCAAAACAACTATCAATCTAACAAGAAATATTTATTTAACGTTTGCTCTATTTCAGGTCTGAGCCAGATGCTAAAAAACATAAGCGAGTAAATAGAGGTCCTTTTATTTATTTTTATTTTTGTTTTTGAGTTGGAGTCTCACTCTGTCACCCAGGCTGGAGTGCAGTGACTTGCTCACGGCCACCACAACCTCGACTTGCTTGGCTCAGGTGATCCTTCCACTTCAGCCTTCCAAGTAGCTGGAACTACAGGGGCATGCCACCACGCCCGGCTAGTTTGTGTGATTTATTATAGAGATGAGGGCTCACCAAGTTCCCCAGGCTGGTTTCGAACTCGTGGGCTCAGGCCTAACCTTTCACCTCAGCCTCCGAAAGTGCTGGGATTGTAGATGTGAGCCACCGTGCCTGGCCGGTGGTCCTTTTAGATAGAGGAGAATGGGGAAGAGAATAGTGAGAAATTAAGCTGTAGCTTGCTGAGCCAGGTAGTAAATGATCTTTTATGATCTGCTAAAGAATATGAATTTTGTTTCACAGCAACTGACAGCCTTAAAATATTTTTTTCTTTTATTTTAGCCATCAAATAAATCAGCAGACATTTTTTTTTTTTTAGTTGGAATCTCACTCTGTCATCCAGAAGTGGCATTCTGCTGCCACCGCAGCCTCAATCTGCTGAGTTTAGGCAATCCTTCTGTTTCAGCCTTCCAAGTAGCTGGAACTACAGGCATGTGCCACCATGCCTGGCTAATCTTTTGATTTATTGTAGAGATGAGGTCTCTCCAAGTTGCCCAGGATGGTCTCGAACCCGTGGGCTCAGGCAATCCCCTCACCTCGGCCTCCCAAAGTGCTGGGATTACAGGCTTGAGCCGCTGCTCCCGGCAGCAGTAGACATCTTTAAAATAGACAGACTTGTTTGGAATCATCTTTGTCATATTTGTAACACCATGAATCTAGTTAAATTATAAAATATCATTGACTGGTGCTGGGGAGGCTCACATCTATAATCTCAGTACTTTGGGAGGCCAAGGTGGAAAGACGGCTTGAGGCCAGTTATTCAAGACTAGTCTGTGCAACATAGCAAAACCCTGCCCCAACAAAAAGAAAAACAATTAGCTGGACATAGTAGCACCTAGCTGTAGTTCTAGCTACTAGAGAGGATGAGGTGGGAGGATCACTTGAGCTAAGAAATTTGAGGCTGCGGCCAGGCTCGGTGGCTCAGCCTGTAATCAGCCTGTAATCCCAGCACTTTGGGAGGC
>NW_007247249.1:948796-952327 GCF_000164805.1 Carlito syrichta | reverse complement strand
AGACTTCGGCTCAAAAAAAAAAAAAAAAGAAAAGAAATTTGAGGCTGCAATGAGCCATGATTGCACCACTGCACTCTAGCCTGGGTAACAGAGTGATATCCTATCTCTAAAAAAATAAATAAAATAATAATAAAATATTATCATTTCTTCTTGGATTAAAAAAAAATGTATATTAAAAAGATAATTGAAGACCGGGTACAGTGGCTCACTCCTGTAATCCCAGCATTTTGGGAGGCTGAGGTGGGAGGTTTGCTTGAGCCCAAGAGTTTGAGACCAACCTAGGCAAGCAAAATAGCAAGACCTACAATAAATTAAAAAAAAAAACTACAAAAAAAAAAAAAACTAGCCAGATGCCTGTAGTCCCAGCTACTGCGGAAGCTGAGGCAGGAGGATCACTTCAGCCCAAGAGTTTGAGGCTGCAATAAGCTGTGACTGTGCTACCTGGGCAACAGAGTGAGACCCCAACTCAGAACAGAAAGCTAATTCAAAAAAAGATAATTCAAAAGGAAGTGTAGAATGCAGCCTGAATAGAGGAGATATGGTTTGAGAGACTGACTACAAGAGTCCAGGCAAGATATGAAGGTCTGATGTTACAAGACATCATGCTACACACTGCAGGGAATACACAGCTGAACAAGACATGGACCCTGTGTCAAGCGTAGATGAATTAAAATGCCAACTCCATTCGTGTTTACCCTAACATAGTGCTCCTAGAGACAGTGATGTGAAAGATACAAATAAGAGAAGATAGGCTTTTTAAAAAATCCTGTTGAAGATAAAGATTATGGAAAGCAATAATTTTTACTTGATGTTTTCAATTTGACTATGCTGTTTCCCATACCCTTATATAATCAATTTATACACCCTGCTGTTTGTGTTTTGGCCAGCCATACAGAGTAAGGCAGTAGGAACAATGCAGTAAGCAGTTGCCTGGACTTGTTAGCAGATGTGGTTTCAGTAACTAACTGCTTGCTGACTCAGAGACAGAGGAAAACAGAAATCTCCTCTCCCTGTTCTGTGGCCAGCCAAGTGATTACAAGACCGTCAAAGTCCATGGTGATGGGGACCTCAGTGGCTCATTTGCTGTGTCACTCATTAGTCTGGACTGAAGATTCATTTTAAAGAAGTAAATGAGTCACGTAAATCATTTCTTTCCTCCTTCCCTGGCCTGAGACTCCATTATATACCTGGTCTCCTGTGTGGCTCCAGTGAACTGAAAGCCAAGTCACATGCAGCATCCTCCCCCACCCCTGTTAAAGAGCACAGTCCCCAGTACAGAGCTAGTCTGGTAGAAAAAGGACGGGATTTGGAGTCAGATAGGATTGAATACTGCCTTTGTCAGCCTGGATGACCTCCTGCAAGTTAGTTAAGCTCTTGCAATCTCAGGTTTCTCATCTCTAAAATAGTTGTTATGGAATGTCTACACATATGTATTCAAAATAATACATGTACAACATGTGGTACCCTCACACTTTGCTGGTAGAATGCAAAATGGTGCAGCCACTTTGAAAAACAGCTTAGCAGTCTCTTAAAAAGTTATATATAGGGCAACCTCTTAGAATCCCCTCTCACTATGGAAGCTTTTCTGTCCTCTCAATAAATCCTGCTTTCTAAAAAAAAAAAAAAAAGTTAAATATAAATTTACCATATAACCAGCAATTCTATACTAGGCGTCTACCTAAGAGGAATGAAAACATACATCTAAGCCGGGCTTGGTGGCTCAGCCTATAATCCCAGCACTTTGGGAGGCTGAGGTGAGTGAATTGCCTGAGCCCGCGGGTTCGAGACCCGCCTGGGCAACTTGGCGAGACCTCATCTCTACAGTAAATCAAAAAATTAGCTGGACATGGTAGCGCACACCCGTAGTTCCAGCTACTCAGCAGGCTGAGGCGGAAGGATCGCCAGAGCCCAGCAGGTTGAGGCTGCGGCCACTGCACTCCAGCCTGGGCGACAGAGGGAGACTCCAACTCAAAAAAAAAGAGAAAGAAAACATACATCTACACAAAGACTTGTGTGTGAATGTTCATAGCTACATTAATCATAACCAAAGTGCAAAAACATTATGCTAAGTGAAAGAAGCCAGACAAAAAGGATCACATGTTGTTTGAATCTATTGACATGAGAAAAGGCAAATCTATAGAGACTTATAGTAGATTAGGGTTGCCTGGGACTCGGGGAGAAGGCAGGAAGAGTGACTGCAAATGAGCATAGATCTTTTTGGAGGGATGGAAATGTTCTAAATTGGACTGTGGCGATGGTGCATAACTGTATAGATTTACTAAAAGTTATCAAATAGTACACTTTAAATGGTGAGATTTTGTGGTATATACATTATACCTCCATAAAGCTGTTTATAAAAAACCCCATCAGCATGTAGTAGGCACTCAATACCGGAATGAATAGCAAATGTTTAATAAGCTCTTATTGGTAAGCAAGCATTACGTTAAGCACATTACATGTCTTTGCTTGATTTAACTCATTTCTTTTCTTTCTTTTTCCTCTTAGAGACAGGATCTCGCCCTGTCACCTGGGCAGGAATGCAATGGTGAAATCACGGCTCACAGCAGCCTGGAATTCCCTGGGCTCAAGTGATTTTTCCCACCTCAATCTCCTAAGTAGCTGAGACAAATTTGTTTAGAAATGGGGCCTTGCTATGCTGCCCATAAACTCTTTTTTTTTTTTTTTTTTTTGAGTTGGAGTCTCACTCTGTCACCCAGACTGGATTGCAGTGGCCGCTCCCGGCTACCGCAGCCTTGACCTGCTGGGTTCCGGCAATCCTTCCACCTCAGCCTTCCAAGTAGCTGGAACTATAGGCACGCGCTACCACACCCGGCTAGTTTTTGACTTATTGTAGAGATGGGGTCTCGCCAAGTTGCCCAGGCGGGTCTCGAACCCACAGGCTCAGACTGCCCATGAACTCTTAATTCTAAAGCAGCATTTCAGAATCGTCAGTCCTCCAAATAACACTTTCATGATTTTTTCATATCCATTTAGTATCTGTACAATTATTAGCCTCATATTTTTATTTAGACCAACTTGCTTTTTAAAAAACTTTCTGGCCAGGTGCGGTGGGACATGCCTGTAGTCCCAGCTTTTTGGGAGGCTGAGATGAGAGGATTACCTGAGCTCACGGGCTCAAGACCAGCCCCGACAACTTGGAGAGACCTCATCTCTACAATAAATCAAAAACTTAGCCAGGTGTGGTGGTGCATGTCTGTAGTTCCAGTTACTTGGAAGGCTGAGGCAGAAGGATCACCTGAACCCAACAGATCGAAGTTGTGGTGGCCGTGAGCATACCACTGCACTCCAGCCTTGGTGACAGAGTGTGACTTCAACAACAACAACAAAAAATTACAAATGAACTTAAAAAACATTATATCGCTAAGGTAAATGGAAAACCAGGAGTATCATTTGTCATAAATAAAATACACAGTCACAGTCGGGCTCGGTGGCTCAGCCTGTAATCCCGCGCTTTGGGAGGATGAGGTGAGTGGATTGCCTGAACCCGTGGGTTCGAGACCCACCTGGGCA
>NW_007247249.1:947286-948776 GCF_000164805.1 Carlito syrichta | reverse complement strand
GGCCACTGCACTCCAGTCTGGGTGACAGAGTGAGACTACAACTAAAAAAAATATATATGTGTGTGTGTGTGTGTGTGTACAGTCACATGCCACATAACAAATTTTAGTCAAGAATAGACCACATATATGATGGTGGCCCATAAGATTACAAAGAAACTGAAAAATTCCTACTGCCTAGTGACATGGTAGTCATTATAACATTGTAGCACAATACAAGACTCATAAAAATCTATGATGAAAAAAGAAACAAGCAAAGCAAACCACCATGGACTTCCTTCCTTCCTTCCTTCCTTCCTTCCTTCCTTCCTCCCCTCCTTCCTTCCTTCCTTCCTTCTTTCCTTCCTTTGAGTTGGAGTCTCACTCTGTCACCCAGACTGAATGGAGTGCAGTGGCATGATCATGATTCACTGCAGCCTCAACCTCAGGGGTTCAGGTAGTCCTTCCACCCCAGTCTTTCAAGTAGCAGGGACTTCAGGCATGCACCACCACAGACGGCTAATTTTTTTATTTTTATTTTTGTGGAGATAAAGTCTCGCTCCCCAGGGTGGTCTCGAACTCCTGGGCTCAAAGAATCCTCCCACCTCAGCTTCCCAAAGTGCTGGGATTATAGATGTGAGTCACCACACCCAACATCCACCATGGACATATTTCTAAAAAAAGTGACACATCTTTAAGAAGAGCCTCAGGCGAGTCCCTTAGGAAGTCTTCCAGAAGAAGACAGTGTTATCATAGAAGATGACAATTCATAAGTGTGTCATTGCCCCTGAAGACCTTCCAGTGGGCAAGATATGGAGGTGGAAGACAGTGATATTAATTATCCTGACCCTGTCCAGACCTAGGCTAATGTGTGTGTTTGTGTCTTAGCTTTTAGCAAAAAAGTCTAAATGGTAAAAAAATAAACAAAATTTCTTTAAAATAGGAAAAGGTTTATTGAAAAAGAATATAAAGAAGGAAAATCTTTTTTTTTTTTTTAGTTGGAGTCTCACTCTGTCACCCAGACTGGAGTGCAGTGGCCACTCCCGGTCACCGCAGCCTCGACCTGCTGGGCTCCGGCAATCCTTCCGCCTCAGCCTTCCAAGTAGCTGGAACTACAGGCACGTGCTACCACGCCCGACTCAATTTTGATTTATTGTAGAGATGAGGTCTTGTCAAGTTGCCCAGGTGGGTCTCGAACCTGTGGGCTCAGGCAATCCACTCACCTCAGCCTCCCAAAGGCGCGGGATTACAGACTGAGCCACCAAACCTGGCGGATAATATTTTTGTATAGTTGCACAATGTGCTTATGTTTTGTTTTGGTGTTCAGACTTAACATTTTAACATGCTTGTGTTTTAAGCTGTGTTATTATTACATGAGTCAAAAAGTTAAATAAAATTAAAAGCTTATAAAGTAAAAAAAAGTTACAGTAAGCTAAGATTTATATGTTATTGAAGAAAAAAATTCTCTCTCTCTCTCTCTCTCTCTCTCTCTCTCTCTCTATATATATATATAT
>NW_007247249.1:944859-947239 GCF_000164805.1 Carlito syrichta | reverse complement strand
TAGGAATCTCACTGTTGCCCAGGCTGGAGTGCAGTGGCACACTCCTGGCCACTGCAGCCTCGATCTGCTTTGCTCAGGTGACCCTTCCACCTCATCCTTCCAAGTAGCTGGAACCACAGGCATGTGCCACCATGCACTGCTAATTTATCTTGTTTTGTTTTGTTTTGTTGTAGAGACGTAGTCTCGCCAAGTTGCCCAGGTTGGTCTCAAACCTCTGAACTCAGGCAACCTCTCGCCTCTGCTTCCCAAAGTGCTGGGATTACAGGCATGAGTCACCACACTTGGCTAGGAAATAAATTCTTAAAATAAATTTAGTTTAGCCTAGGTGTACATTGTTTAGAGTCTGTAGTAGGGTTAGTAATGTCCTAGGCCTTCACATTCACTCGCCACTCACTTACTCATCCAGAGCAACTTCCAGTCCTGCAAGCTCCACTTATGGTAAGCGACCTATATAAGTATATCATTTTGTAGCCAGGTTCGGTGTCTCACCCTGTAATCCCGCGCCTTTGGGAGACTGAGGTGAGTGGATTGCCTGATCCTGCGGGTTCGAGACCCGCCTGGGCAACTTGGCAAGACCTCATCTCTACAATAAATCAAAAAAATTAGCCGGGCGTGGTAGCGTGCGCCTGTAGTTCCAGCCACTTGGAAGACTGAGGCGGAAGGATCGCTGGAGCCCAGCAGGTTGAGGCTGCGGTGACCGGGAGCTGCTACTGCACTCCAGTCTGGGCGACAGAGTGAGACTCCAACTCAAAAAAAAAAAAAGTATACCATTTTGTATCTTTTACACTGTTTTTTTGGTTTTTTTGCCTGTACCTTTTCTATGCTTAGATGCACAAATACTAGACATTTTGTTATAATTGCCTATGGTATTCGGCACAGTAACATGCTGTACAGATTCATGACCTAGGAGCAATAGGCTGTGCCATATAGCCTAGGTGTGTAGTGGGCTAGACCATCTAGCTTTGTGTAAGTACACTCTATGATGTTCACACAGCGACGAAATTGCCTAACAGCACATTTCCCAGAAGTATCCCCATTGTTAGGTGATGCATGACTGTACCGTGAAAATAAACTCAAGGAATGCCACATGGTCTTAGTCGTAGATAGATGTTGTTGCTTAAAGAAGGCTTGCTCTCTCCAAAGTAGAGATTAAAGGAGACTAAATGTGAGAGAGGTGACTTAGCCATACTAGATATAATCACACTGACAACTGGGACCCAAGGCTGAGAACACAGAAGGGTTTTTGCACTTTCACTTTCTACACAGAGTTGAAAACAATGGAGGCCAGATGCCTTCTTAGGACTTATCATGAGGCAGCCAAACCTGGTTCTGCTGCTTTGTCATTATCCACTACAAGTCCATCAAAGCAGAGGCTAGAGACAGGGACTGGGAAGAGGGGTGGAAGCTCATCAGGTCTGGTTAGGTGTGAGGCAGCATGACCTGGCAGTTCAGAATGCTACCTCCCCTGAGGCAGGGAGGGACTCACTCAATGACTGAGAGTAAGAAAGTCCCTGCTCCCCCTTTGAGTGGGGTGTAGAGACAGAGGCCTCTGGGGAGCCCTGTGTGCACCCCCTGGAGTTTATACGTGACCCTAATTGTGATCCTTAGGAATGGAAGCTGAGGGACAGTTGAGCTGGTCAAGCCCAGGTGACCCTCCCATGCCAGGGAACTACACACAACACACTGAAGAACTCAACTCCACACTGATGTGAGAATCAGAACTCAAATTCCCAGGACAAAGGGGCGCTAGTAGTCAACGAGAGGCACTTGTCCCCTTCCCCTGAAGGAGCAAGGAACCTACAGAAATCGGGGAAGGCATGAGGCAAGTATTAATTGGATATGAGAGTAAAAATTTCAACTACATTGTCTTTCTTATAACTAAGACCAAGGAGACATTTATGGATTCTGCCCAAGAGGAAACTGAGGAAAATTTACCTCCCCTCAAGTTAATGACTTTTACCAAGAATATGAGAAATATTGGGAAAGAGAGAAAAATCTTCCTTTCCCACAATAAGAGAGAGACTGAGTGTGGTGGAGGGTGGTAATTAGAGAAAACAAAATATTTCCTTTTGCCACTCATTTAGGCTATTCAATACACTGGGTAGAAAAGGATTAAAACCAGCCGGGCTCAGTGGCTCAGCCTGTAATCCCGCACATTTGGGAGGCTGAGGTGAGTGGATTGCCTGAGCCCGTGGGTTTGAGACCTGCCTGGGCAACTTGGTGAGACCTCATCTCTACAATAAATCAAAAAAATTAGCCAGGCATGGTAGCCCGCGCCTGTAGTTCCAGCTACTTGGAAGGCTGAGGCGGAAGGATCGCCGGAGCCCAGCAGGTCGAGGCTGTGGTGGCCGGGAGCAGCCACTGCACTCCAGTCTGGGCG
>NW_007247249.1:923248-944731 GCF_000164805.1 Carlito syrichta | reverse complement strand
CCAAAAAAAAAAAAAAAAAAAAAAAGGATTAAAACCATTTTAGGCCAGGTGCGGTAGCTCATTCCAGTACTTTGGGAGACTCAGGTGAGGGGATTGCCCTAGCCCATTGGTTTGAGAACAGCCTGGGCAACTTGATAATAAATCAAAAAACTTAGGCAGGCATGGTGGCTCATGCCTGTAGTTCCAGCTACTTGGAAGGCTGAGAAGGAGGGATCATCTGAGACCAGCGGGTCCAGGCTGTGGTGGCTGTGAGAGTACCATTGCACTCCAGCCTCGGCGACAAAGTGAGACTCCAACTAAAAAGAAAAAAAAATCAGAAAAAAAAAGTTGGTTCTAAAAAAGTTTCAGCTATTGCTGAAAATCTGGAGAAAACAGAAAATAATAAAGGCAATAATAACAGTAACCTAGCTAAAATAATAGAAATAACCATTAACAACATTTTTTGGTATATGTACCTCCTATCTTTTTTATTCTTTTATGCATACAAATGCAGTTTAAAACAACAGGATAATTTTATTTTGTGATTCATAAGTTGCCTGTTGGCAGCTGGGTTAAATTGCCTGTGGCCTAGGTGTCAAACTGCAGTTCTAATACAAATAAAGCCATTCACACCCCCTTTTATTATTGAAGCTTCTGGTTTATAAACTTGTCCTTTACAAAAGATCTGCTGTGTAGGTTGTAAATATTTAATTTAATCCACATCCACTTAGGCCTGCCTGGTGTTTGCTTTTCATTTATATTTCACCATGTTACATAATCCCAAATTCATTTGCCAATTCACTCCATTTGGTTTCGGGAGGGGGAAGCAAATGGTTTGTTGGTATTATACAGACACCACATGTTGAGATGCCCTACTTCATTTTTTTGTATCTACTTGGTTTAGAATTGTATATGTGTCCTCCTTCCACATTAATAGCAGATGAGGTATTTCTTTTCACCCTTTCACTTTTCAACCACTTACTTCTTCTACTTTGGGTTCAAACTCAGGAGTTTGGTTAAGGTTAAGGTTTCAATACTTAACTAGTCAAGAAATCTGGATTTGGTATCTAATTAATCTGGAAAAGTCACCTGAAAGTCTAGAACTGCACTGTTCAATACGGTAACCATTAGTTGTATGTGGCTATTTAAGTTTAAATTCATTAAAACTAGTCGGGCTCAGTGGCTCAGCCTGTAATCCCATGCCTTGGGAGGCTGAGGTGAGTGGATTGCCTGAGCCCACGGGTTCGAGACCCACCCGGGCAACTTGGCGAGACCTCATCTCTACAATAAATCAAAATGAGCCGGATGTGGTAGCACGTGCCTGTAGTTCCAGCTACTTGGAAGGCTGAGGCAGATGGATTGCTGGAGCCCAGCAAGTCGAGGCTGCGGTGGCCGGGAGCGGCCACTGCACTCCAGTCTGGGTGACAGAGTGAGACTCCAACTCAAAAAAAAAAAATCATTAAAACTAAATAACATTTTTTGAAGATTAGAAAATATAGTTTATTTAAAAAGTAAATTAGAGAGAGAGAGAGAGAGAAAGAAGAGGTTCACCTGCCCAAGGTAGGGGAGGGGGCCAAAGCCAGGAAACATGGCCTGGCTATAGCTGAAAGAGCACATGGCCACACTATAGCTTAGCAAGACAATTGTCCAAAACTAAATAACATTTAAAATTAAGTTCCTCAGTCACACGAGGCACACTTCAAGTGTTCAGTAGTCACATGAGGCTAGTGGCTCCCGTGCCGGTAGCACAAATATAGAAATGTTCCTATCCCAGAAGTCACTGTTGGTAGTTTCTGGTCTGTAATTAGGTGGCAGCAGCTATGGTGATAGCTTTCCAAATTTCCCACTTATCTCCCAGCTTTGAAACAGAGATTGCTATTTCTGGTAAGCCACACAGGCTCTGTCCTGGCCTACACCTTTGAGCTGTTATAAAATCTTCAGATAAAGATCTTACCAAGAGACAAAAGCAGATTCACCCATCTAAGCTTCCTTGTAATGTTTATTTGTGAAAAACATAATTTAAGACTTGGGGCAAATGTAATAGAGAATCCAGTTTCATCCTTAGACAAACTTGTAGTTACTGATTCTATCTATTTCCATCTTGGAAACAAGGCTAATGAATGGTCAATTAATAAAAGCAAAGTATAGAGAGTAGGAAGTTAGCCAATAGGCATTAAGTGACTACATAAGGCCAATGAGCAGTCCAGCTCAGAATGACTCCTACTTTTCCCTCTCTCTCTCTCTCTTTTTTTTTTTTTTTTGAGTAGAGTACTCTTCCGTTAACCAGGCTGGAGTGCAGTGGCCTAATCATGGCTCCCTGCAGCCTCGACTTCCTGGGCTCAGGCAACCCTTCTGCTCCAGCCTCTAGAGTAGCTGGCGAACCACCATGCCCAGGTGAGCCACCATGCCCAGCTAATTTTTTGATTTTTGGTAAAGATGAGGTCTTGATGTGCTGTTTATGCTTGTCTCCAACTCCTGGGCTCAAGCAATCCTCCCACCTTGGCCTCTCAAATTGCTGAGATTACAGGCATGAGCCTCCATGCCCAGCCAACTCCTACTTTGGGAGAGGACATGCTCTGCTGAAAGATAGGACAAGCAAATAAGTTAGCACCTGCTCATCTATTTTGTTTTGTTTGTTTGATACATTATTTTTGTATATATTTATGGGGTACATGTGAAATTTTTTTATATGCATGAAAGGTGTAGTGATCGAGTCAGGATATTTAGGGATTCCATTACCCACCTGAGTATTTATTATTTCTATGTGCTACAGACAGTTCAAGTCATCTCTTCTGGCTGTTTTGAAAAATACAATGCATTGTTGTTAACTATAGTCACCCTATTCAGCTATCAAACATTAGAACTTAGTTCTCGGCCGGGCTCGGTGGCTCAGCCTGTAATTCCGCGGCTTGGGAGGCTGAGGTGAATGGATTGCCTTGAGCTCGTGGGTTCGACACCCGCCTGGGCAACTTGGTGAGACATCATCTCTACAACAAATCAAAAATAAATAAATAAATAAAAGAACTTAGTTCTCCTATCTAACTGTATGTTTGTACCCATTAATGCTCTTTCATCTCGCCCCCACCCATCTATACACCCTACACTCTCTGAACACCTACTAATCTTTGAACGAAGGAAAAGTAACGAGCAAATGAAATTTCTGGTGAATATGTCTTTCCAAAACCTATGAGACTTTTCTTACAATTTTCCCCATTGTTTCTGTGATCTCACCTAGGGAACTATTATCTAACGTTTCGTTGGTTTCATTCTCCTTCTAGATTTTTCCATTTGGCTTTTATAGAGGTGGGCACTGTAGCTATTCTAGAATGATTCATTATACCACTTAAACTTTAAATCACCGCATTTTATTAAAACACCCATATTTATTATTTTAATTAATAAAAGTATGTTCTTTGAAATAATTACCTTGGGCCATAAGTACAAAGTTAAAAAACACTGAGTAAGTTCTGTAAAACTATAAAAACTATAAAACGTTTATAAAACTATAAAAGCCTTCAGCAGATGACAAATGTGTGCTTTAGGCATTAAGCCATTTTAAATAATTTTAAAACGGCTTTCACAAAACACTCTCTTGTGGAGAGGCCAGCTGAAAAATGATAAATGTTGGCCCACACTCTGAAAGAACCCAAAATAGGGGCTTTAACAAGATTGGGGTAGGGAGGAAGTTATGTAAACAAGGGTTGTCCATGCTGAGGCCTCTGCTGTTTCTGTTCCCTCTTCTGTAGGTGGGATTTGGAAACTAAGTAAATGTGCCCCAACAGATCTCAAATGACTGCTGCACCGCTGAGGGAGAAGGCAGTCACTAGGGTAACCAAATCTCAAACCACTCAAGTCTTTAATAGACAGGGTCAACGCTTAAAATTCTCCTTGGAAGCCAGTAGGCAGTCTGTTCCCCCAAGACGAGTTTAACTTTATACTTTCAGAGTTTCAGAGGTAAGGGAAATAACTCTGACTTATTTTAATTTAATTTTGTGTCTTCCCTTGAATGCCAGGCAAATATTAGCATGGTGTGCTGTCACCCTAGACTTCTCTTCAACTCACTAGAAACTAATCATCACTCCCAGCGCCTCATCTTTGCCTCTTTGTATTAGCAATAATGAGCTTGGAAGAGGATCTGGAAGCCTCTTGATTCAAATCAGCCACACAGATTTACTAGTTACAAATAATCTCACTTGTTGAACATATCTGGGGCAATGCCTAGAATGTCTATACAAGGAAAGTCACATACTTATTAAAAAGCATATTCCTGGGCTCCATCTAAGACAAAGTGAATCAGAAATCTATGGAGAGATGTGCTAGGAATCTACATTCTAAAAAGCTTTCTTTGTGATTCTTGTGTACATTAAAATTTAAGATTGAATGTATGGACAATTAAATACATTTTCTTTCTGTGACTTTTACTACAAAGAAACAAGATGAGTCAGAAATTCAGCTAAATCTCTGGACCAGAATAGAGGAAAAAAAATTGAGGAATAAACTGAGGGCAAAAAGCAGAAGTAGAATTTAAATGGTGTAAGCACTTCTAAGATAGCCAATGATTTGGCAAGCACTTTGTGATCATATGCCTCCTGTTTGTCAAGCTACTCACATTTTTTTTTTTCTTGAATTGGTGTCTCACTCTGTTACCCAGACTGGAGTGCAGTAGCACCCTCACAGCCACTACAGCCTTGACCTACACATCTCAGCCTTCCAAGTAGCTGGAACTACACGTATACGCCACCATACCCAGCTAATTTTATAAAAATTTACTGTAGAGATGAGGACCTAGGCTGGTCTCAAACCCGTGGGCTCAGGCAATCCGCTCACCTCAGCCACCCAAAGTGCTGGAATTATAGGCGTGAGCCACCGCACCTGGCCTTTTTTTCTTTTTGAGTAGGAGTCTCACTCTGTCACCCAGGCTGGAATGCAGAGGCATGCTCATGGCTATTGGAGCCTTGACCTGCTGGGCTCGGGGGATACTTCGGCATCAACTTTCTAAGTAACTGGAACTACAGGTGTGCGTCACCAAGCCCGGCTTTTTTTATTTATTGTAGAAAAGAGGTCTCGCCAAGCTGCCCAGGCTGATCTCGAACACCTGGGCTCAGACAATCCTCTGGCCTTGGCCTCCCAAAGTGCTGGTGCCTGGCTCCAGTTTCAAATATTATGTTCTAGTGGTGGAGACCATCAGCAAAGTGTTCATCTTCTGTTTATTTCCATTTCTCATTTATAAAATAGAAATTATTGTCCTTGTTTTTTGTTTTTTTTGAGTTGGAGTCTCACTCTGTTGTCCTATATACTGCAAATGTTTTTTTATCAAAATGGAACAAATGAGATAACATATGTGACAGTAGTTTGCAAATTATAAAGTGCTTTACAACCAGGGACCTTTGCTGCACGCAGGCTAGGGATCCGCCAAGGACTGCAAAGCTAAGCAGGGTCACTGCTGTTCAGCGCTTGGATGGGCGACCTCAAGCCTGGGGACTGCCGCCCTCTTCCAAATTCTTCTTGGCCGGGCTCGGTGGCTCAACCTGTAATCCTAGCACTTTGGGAGGCCGAGGTGAGTGGATTGCCTGAGCCCGCGGGTTCGAGACCTGCCTGGTAAACTTGGTGAGACCTCATCTCTACAGTAAATCAAAAAATTAGCCGGGTGTGGTAGCGCGCACCTGTAGGTCTAGCTACTTGGAAGGCTGAGGCGGAAGGATCTCCGGAGCCCAGCAGGTCGAGGCTGCAGTGGCCAGGAGCAGCCACTGCTCTCCAGGTTAGGCGACTGAGTGAGACTCCAACTCAAAAAAAAAAAAAATTATTAAGTCCAGGGAGTAGCAAATTGTATTGTTCTTTCACTGACTAATTCTTTGTCATTTTCATAAAATCAGCTACTAATTCAATCTTCTCTTTCGTGAATCAGGGGCATGTCTTTGAATCATGAGTGAACTATATTGTAGCAGAATCAGCTCATTCATTGTCTTTGCAATTGAGTTAACCATGTGGTAATTAACACTGATTGTGGAAATAATCAGATAAGATGTGTTACTTAGGGCTCTTCGCAAGGTTAGACACATCATCCCTCTGATCATTCTTCTTCATATTGCTCCTTTTATTTTTTGTTGTTCATCTAAAATTGTCTCTTTGCTTTTCAAATAAGTAATACTTTTCAAAATACAAAAATTTAAAAGAATACAAAGCTATAAAATAAAAAGTCTTGGGCAACCTTCTTGGGTCCCCTCCCACTGTGGGAGCTTTTCTGTCCTCTCGATAAATCCTGCTTTCTAAAACATTAAAATAAAAATAAAATAATAAAATAAAATAAAAGGGCTCTTTACTTCTCTGTCCCCATCCATCTAGTTCCTGCCTGCCCTTTATAGGCAATCACTGTTACTGATTTCATGTGTTTACTTCCAGAGATTATTTTTATTTATACACAGATATAAATTTATATCACTCTTTTTTACTTTTATTTTTTATTTTTTTTGAGTTGGAGTCTCACTCTGTCACCCAGACTGGAGTGCAGTGGCCGCTCCCGGCCACCGTAGCCTCGACCTGCTGGGCTCCGCCGATCCTTCCACCTCAGCCCTCCAAGTAGCTGGAACTACAGGTGTGCGCTACCAAGCCCAGCTAATTTTTCATTTATTGTAGAGATGAGGTCTCGCCAAGTTGCCCAGGCGGGTCTCAAACCCGCGGACTCAGGCAATCCACTCACCTCAGCCTCCCAAGGCGCGGGATTACAGGCTGAACCACCGAGCCCAGCTCTTTTTTACTTTTAACATAATAGTAGCATACCATATACACAGTTGTGCATATAGTACACACTTGCTTGCTTCACGTAAAAATAAATCTTAGAGCCAGGCACGGTGGCTCAAACCGGTAATCCCAGCAGTTTGGGAGGAGGAGGCAAAAGGATTGCTTGAGCCCATGGGTTCAAGACCAATCTGGGCAACGTGGTGAGACCTTTTCTCTACAATAAGTCAAAAAATTAGCCAGGCATGATGGCACACATCTGTAGTTCCAGCGACTTAGCAGACTGAGGTGGAAGGGTCTCCTGAGCCCAGCAGGTCGAGATTGTGGTGGCCGTGAGAGTACTACTGCCCTCCAACCTGGGTTACAAAGCGAGACTCCGACTCTAAAAAAAAACTTAGATATCTTTCCATAAGAGAACATAGTTTTCTCAATTCTTTTTACAGCTATAGTAAATTCCATTGGATAGATGTGCTGTTATTCATTTAACCAGTCTCATATTAATGAACTTTTAAGCCGGGCTCGGTGGCTCAGCCTGTAATCCTGCGCTTTTGGGAGGCTGAGGTGAGTGAATTGCCTGAGCCCACGGGTTTGAGACCTGCATGGGCAACTTGGCAAGACCTCATCTCTACAATAAATCAAAATTAACCGGGCGTGGTAGTGCATGCCTGTAATTCCAGCTACTCGGAAGGCTGAGGTGGAAGGATTGCCGGAGCCCAGCAGGTCGAGGCTGCGGTGGCCGGGAGCGGCCACTGCAGTCCAGACTGGGCGACAGAGTGAGACTCCAACTCAAAAAAAAAAAAAAATGAGCTTTTAGATGAATTCCAATCTTTTGCTATTACAAATAATGTTGTAGTGAATAAATTTGAACATTCGCTATTTTCCATTTGTGTGACTATATCTGTATGATAAATTCCATATGGCTCATTTTTTGAATGTTTTTGTTGATTTTTTGGGATTATTCCCAATTTGTGCACATCTTTCTTTAATTAGAGAAACCAGATTTGTACACAATATTCTAAGAATAATCTTCCCAGTGCTATGTATAGCAGGGTTGCTTTTCTCTCTTTTTGTTCTTGCAAATCAGATCTGTCAGAACTGTCAACCCTTTTTTGAAATGGCCTATTTCCAAAAATATTAAGTTTATTAAAAATAAGGACCTGACATTGCTGAATAATATTAAATATTTGGGCACCGTGATTTTCAGTTATTGTACCTCTATTTACCTCAATTTTTTTTCTCTTTTTTTTCCTCTTTTTTCTTTTTAACACATGTGTTCTTTATTTTGGTTCTCATCTTAATGGAATGTATCTTAGTCCATTTTCTGCAGCTATAATAGAACACTACAGAGTGGGTAATTTATAAAGATAAAAAGTTTATTTGGCTTATGGTTCTGGAGGCTGGGAAATCCAAGAACATGGCGCTGACATCCAGCAAGAGTCATCCTATGACATAAGGCAAAACAGCAAGCAAGCACCTGAGACAGAGAAAAAGAGGGCAAAACTCATTCTTTTATCAGGAAGTCACTCCCAAGATAACTAACCCACTCCTGCAATAACAGCAGTAATCCATTCATGAGGGATGCGTCGTCATGGCTTAATCACCTCTTAAAGGCCCCATCTCTCAATACTGTTAACATTATCAATTACATTTCTACATGGTTTTGGAGGACATAATCAAACCATATCATAATGGTTTGGTTACAGCCAAGACTGCCAAATACAGGAACAGGAAGTAAATGGGGAAAAAAAAAAAAATATATATATATTTCATTATCAGATCATATGTCTCAATTTAGCTTTTTTTGAGTTGGAGTCTTACTCTATTGCCTAGGCTAGAGGGCAGTGGCACACTCATGGCTACCACAGTCTTGACCTGCTGGGCTCAGGTGATCCTTCCATCTCAGCCTTCCAAGTAACTGGAACTACAGGTGTGCACCACCATGCCTGGCTAATTTTTTTTTTTTTTTTTTGAGTTGGAGTCTCACTCTGTCACCCAGACTGGAGTGCAGTGGCTGCTCCCGGCCACCGCAACCTCCACCTGCTGGGCTCCAGCGATCCTTCCGCCTCAGCCTTCCAAGTAGCCAGAATTACAGGCATGCGCTACCATACCCGGCTGATTTTTTGATTTGTTGTAGAGATGAGGTCTCGCTGCCCAGGCGGGTCTTGAGCCCGCGGGCTCAGGCAATCCACTCACCTCAGCCTCCCAAAGGCGCAGGATTACAGGCTGAGCCACCAAGCCTGGCTTTTTTTAAAAAAATTGTAGAGATGAGGTCTCACCAAGTTGCCAAGGCTGGTCTCTAACCCATGAGCTCAGGCAATTCTCTCACTCAGGCAATTCTCTCAACTCAGCCTCCCAAAGTACTGGGATTATAGGCATGAGCCACCATGCCCGGCCAAGAATATATTATTTTAACAGTCAAGTATATATGGTAGCAAAAAGGTTGTGACTTAAAATATTTCATTTCATTATCAGATCATATGTCTCAATTTAGCTTTGGAATCTGGTAGAACTTTGGTAGCTAAGGTCTGTCAGCACTTGAGGTGTCAGCAATTGTTTGAGAAGTTTCTGTTTCCCTTTTTTTTTTCTGAGTTGGAGTATCACTGTGTTGCCCTGGCTGGAGTGCAGTGGTATGCTCACGGCCACTACAGCCTCGGCCTGCCCAGCTGCAGAAGTCTCTGTTTTCCTTAATGTTGATTTATACTCAATAATTCAAAGTGGGTCAGGTGCAGTAACTCAGGCTGTAATCCCAGCACTTTGGGAGGCCGAGGCGAGAGGATTGCCTGAACCCCGGGGTTTGAGACCAGCCTGGGCAACTTGGTGAGACCTCGTCTCTACAGCAAATCACAAAAAAACTAGCTGAGTGCAATGGCTAGTTTTCTAGCTACTTGGAAGGCTGAGGCAGAAGGATCGCCTGAGCCCAGCAGGTCGAGGCTGCAGTGGCAGTAAGTGTGCCACTGTACTCTTGCCTGGGTGTTAAGAGTGAGACTCCAACTCAAAAAAAAAAAAAAAAAGAATTCAAAGTGACTTAGTAATAGGAAGAAATAACTAATTCAAAGGCTTTTAGGTATTTACTAAACATACACAAACCAAATAATAGTGGTTTATTTTGGATAAGAGGTAGAACGTAGGCCACGTGCAGTGGTTCATGCCTGTAATCCCAGCACTTTGGGAGGTGGAGGTTTGAGACCAGCCTGGGCAACCTGGCGAGATCCCGCTTCTATAGTAAATAAAAAAATTAGCTAGGGATGGTGGCACATGCCCGTAGTTCCAGCTACTTGGAAGGCTGAAGTGGAAGGATTGCCTGAGCTCAGCAGGTCGAGGTTGCGGTAGCCGTGAGCCGTGCCACTGCGTTCCAGCATGGGTGACAGAGTGAGGCTCCGACTCAAAAAAAAAAAAGAGGTAGAACATAAATTATAAAAAGTCACAAACAGTCCCCAAAGTTCACTTTACCTACTGTAATTGTGTGTTTCTATGTGTTAGCTGTCCTTTCTTTTTTTTTCCTCCCTCTCAAATACTCATGATTGCTCAAACAGGGGTAAAAGGGACATTAAAAAAATTTTTTAAAAATCTGTTCGTTCCTTTCCTCAAGGGAATGGCTTAAAAGAGGCTTAGCAGTTTGAGAAACTAAGGCAGAGGTCTTGGACAACACAAAGTAGATGAATGGTTGAGAGCTGACTGATTTTCATCAGATACTCTGAATGTAGAATCAACACTCAACATAGCTGAGTATTTAAAACAGAACTCAGGATTGAACACCCTCAAAAATTTTAAAAGAACAAAAGAAATTGACGTACAGATGAAGAATTAGATGGAGAGTCATCCTTTTACCTATTCCTGAAGGCAGAAATCCTTAGATCTGCCTGCCCTGCACCCTTTGTCACTGTCAACCTCATAGAACCTGAGAACTTCAACATTAATCTATCCAGGGCAGCAGACAAGAGCAAAGATTAAAACAACCACTGGCTTGGCTCGGTGGCACAGCCTGTAATCCCAGCACTTTGGGAGGCCGAGGTGAATGGATTGCCTGAGCCCGCGGGTTCGAGACCCGCCTGGGGAACTTGTCGAGACCTCATCTCTACAATGAATCAAAAAAAAAAAACTAGCCAGGGGTGGTAGCACATGCCTGTAGTTCCAGCTAACTGGAAGGCTGAGGCGGAAGGATCGCTGGAGCCCAGCAGGTCGAGGCTGAGGTGGTCGGGAGTGGGCCACAGCACTCCAGTCTGGGTGACTGAGTGAAACTTCAACTTAAACAAATAAATAAATAAATAAATAAAACCACTATACAGAACAGCTTCTCAGTCGGTCTTGGTGGCTCAGCCTGTAATCCCACGCTTTGGGAGGCTGAGGTGAATGGATTGCCTGATCCCATGGGTTCGAGACCCGCCTAGGCAACTTGGCGAGACCTCATCTCTACAATACATTTAAAAATTGACCGGGCGTGGTAGTGCGGGCCTGTAGTTCCAGTTACTTGGAAGACTGAGGCAGAAGGATCGCCGAAGCCCCAAGGTTGCAGTGGCCGGGAGTGGGTGACAGACTCCAGTCTGGGTGACAGAGTGAGACTCCAACTTAAAAAAAAAAACAGCTTCTCCTTGCAAGGATGGGTTATTGCTCCATACATCAGTCTTTATGACTTGAAACTGTTACAATCTTTTTATTTGGTGATGGTAACTTGATCTTGTGGTATTCAATTATCACTTATTCTCACGTAATATGTCAGTTTTTGATTCATGTGCCTTTTAGTTTATCTATACTGTTCTCTGTGCACTTCAATATAAATAATTTCTGTCAGATCAGAAAGGTTACACAAAGAGTCAAATTTCAGTAATTCAAGTAATGGGTATGCATTTTAAAAATTACTTGTATTAAATATTCAGTTCTGTCTTCTTCTCATAGTATTTTCCTTTGGGGGCAAACTCTACTCTTTAGTTTCACCCCTAAATACTTTTTAGAATGCATCTCAAAAAAATAAAAAGGATATTTTATCTCATAACTATAGTGGATTGTCACATCTAACAAATTCAACAAAAATACTCAAGATGACCCTTAATTCTGTAATATATATATGTATGTATATATATATATATATATAATTTTTTTTTTTTTTTTTAGTTGGAGTCTCACTCTGTCGCCCAGACTGGAGTGCAGTGGCCACTCCCGGCCACCGCAGCCTCGACCTGCTGGGCTCCGGCGATCCTTCTGTCTCAGCCTTCCAAGTAGCTGGAACTACAGGCGCGCGCTACCACCCCTGGCTAATTTTTTTTAAATTTATTGTAGAGATGAGGTCTAACCAAGTTGCCCAGGCGGGTCTCGAACCTGCGGGCTCAGGCAATCCACTCACCTCGGCCTTCCAAAGTGCTGGGATTATAGGCTGAGCCACCGAGCCTGGCCAATTCTGTAATATATTACAATAGCCATGTAATTTAATGTGGGAATACCAGCAAAGTACAGGTGACAGCAATTCTGTTTTCCTTTTTTTTTTTTTTTGAGTTGGAGTCTCACTCCATCGCCCAGACTGGAATGCAGTGGCCGCTCCTGGCCCCCGCAGCCTCAACCTGCTGGGGTCCAGCGATCCTTCCGCCTCAGCCTTCCAAGTAGCTGGAACTACAGGCGTGCACTACCACACCCTGCTATTTTTTTGATTTATTGTAGAGATGAGGTCTCACCAAGTTGCCCAAGCGGGTCTCAAACCTGCGGGCTCAGGCAATCCTCTCACCTTAGCCTTCCAAGGCATGGGATTACAGGCTGAGCCACCAAGCCCGGCAATTCTGGTTTTTCTGAAACTATCTGGAGCAAATCTGGCCATTTGGAGATGAGCAATATCTGAAGGTGTGATGGTAGCGTTAGTCACCACGTACTGAGGAGTGCCCTGTCTGATCATCTGCAGCCCATCCCAAAAAAGGAGTGAAACACTGCTTACTATAGTAGATGTGGAAACAACTCGAGTCTTCAGCAGCCTTCATCATGCAAATACAACAAGGAATTTAGAAGCTGATGTTGGGAGGAATGTTTCTGGACCACTGGTTGCAGAACTCTTTTTATCTCAAAATAGCACAGACATCATCAAAAGTCCCTGTAGGGCAGGCATCCAGGAGCTGCTTTGAATGCTGCTGACTGTGCTTTTAAGGAGCTGTGCCAGAAATGTGATCACGAGTAACTTCTCATAAGAAGTCAGGATAGAGACAGTCACAAAGAAGGGGCCTTCGGAGTTTGGATACCAGGTCACCATTTGAGCATAAAGCTAATGAGAATGAGTATATACTTTTTTCAAGTAGCCATTTGCAGAAGTAGTGGTGTCATGGGTGAAAATGTGGGAAACATTCATTTCCAACATATGAACAATCAATTATATGATAGCTGGCCTTGTGCAGTGGCTCATGCCTATAATCTCAGCACTTTGAGAGGCTGAGGTGGGAGGATCCCTTGAAGCCAGGAGTTTAAGACCAGCCTGGGCAACACAGTGAGACCCCGTTTCCATATTTATATGTGGTGGTATTTAAGCAGTATGTATCCATTCTAGTACTTTAGAGAACTAGTTCTATAAAGAAACAGACCTGAGTACCATTGCTGTTGTTTCCACCAGTTTTCTATGTAATGTGAAACAAATTATTTAGTCTCTCTAACCCTCAAAGAATTCTTGTATGAAATTAAAAATTAAATTAAATTAAATTCAAAATTAAGCCGGGCTCGGTGGCTCAGCCTGTAATCCCGCACTTTGGGAGGCTGAGGTGAGTGGATTGCCTGAGCCCGTGGGTTCGAGACCCGCCTGGGCAACTTGGTGAGCCCTCATCTCTACAGTAAATAAACAAATTAGCCAGGCGTGGTAGCGTGCGCCTGTAGTTCCAGCCACTTGGAAGGCTGAGGCGGAAAGATCGCCGGAGCCCAGCAGGTCGAGACTGCGGTGGCCAGGAGCTGCCACTGCACTCCAGTCTGGGTGACAGAGTGAGACTCCAACTCAAAAAACAAAAAATTAAATTAAGGCCAGGTGTGGTAGTGCACATCTATAATCTCAGTACTTTGGGATGCTGAGGTGAGAGAATTGCCGGAGGCCACGAGTTCGAGGCCAGCCTAGGCAACTTGGCGAGACCTCATCTCTACAATAAATCAAAATATTATCCAGGTGTGTGGCATGTACCTATAGTTCCAGCTACTTGGAAAGCAGAGGTGGAAGGATCGCCTGAGTCCAGCAGGTCGAGGCTGCAGTGGCTGTTAGCATGCTACTGCCCTACAGCTTGGGTGGCAGAGTGAGTCTCCAACTCAAAAAATTAATTAAGTAATTTAATTTTTCAATTTTCCAGATACGTTGATATTGGAAAGGATGTGCCTCAAATAACTAGTATGAGTATTCTGGTCTCCTAAAATCTGTAACTTCATTGTTAATTGATGTATATTTTTTAGTTCTACATTGCAATCTCTTTTGAGTTTGACTACCTTGAAACAGTACTGTAGAGGCTTTGGTGAGATCAGATTTCTAACTTGCAAGCAGAGGACTACCTTATGACTCAGAAATTCCACTTTTAGATATATACTAAATAAATAAAAACATATGACCCCATAAAAACATGTGCACAAGTGTCTATAGGTGCTTTTTCCCCCCTTTTTTTCTTTTTTAGAGACAGGGCCTTGCTCTATTGCCCAGGCCCGAGTGTAGTAGTGTGATCACAGCTCATTTTAATCTCAAACTCCTGAACTCAGACAATCCTCCTCCTTCAGTATCCCAAGTATATAGGACTACAGGCCCACACCATCATGCTCAGCTAATTTTTATATTTTTTTGCAGAGATAAGGGTCTCACTATATTGCCAGGCTGGTCTCAAACCTCTGGTCTCAAGCAATCTCAGTACTTTGGCCTCTCAAAGTGCTGCGATTACAGGTGTCAGCCCCTATGTCTGGCTCATAAAGAGTTTTTTTTTTTAATTTAAAAATTTTTTATTTTAAAGTTGTGGGGTACAATTCAGGATTAGGTATACAAGTGGTCATCGTACAGGTAAAGTTTGGGCCTCCCTTTGGTCCCCACTTTGCCTGGTTTGAGATCAGGTACGCTTATTGATATTGTGTTCCCCTGATCCCACCCCGGCGGTATCCTTCTACTGTCAAGCCCTTTCTTATAGTATTATGGTAAATGTTCAGGGTCCGCTTATGAGTGAGAATATGTGGTACTCTGTTCTTTGTTTCTGTGGTAGATCACTGAGTATGATGGACTCTAAGCATCCAAGTTGCTGTGAAGTCCATATGTTTATCCTTCTCTATGGTTGCATAATATTCTGTTGTGTATATATACCACCTTTATTTAAAAATCAGTCCAGTTTCGATGGCCAGGACAGTTGGTTCCATGATTTTGCTATTGTGAATAGTGCTGCAATAAACAGGCATGTGCAGGTATCTTTTTTGTAGAATGATTTGAGTTCCTCTGGGTTTATTCCCAGTAGGGGGATTGCTGGGTCATATTGAAGGTCAATTTCTAGTTCTTTTTTCTTTTTTGAGTCGGAACTCACTCCATTGCCCAGGCTAGAGAGCAGTGGCACACTCCCGGCCACCCCAGCATCGACCTACTGGCTCCGGCGATCCTTCTGCCTCAGTCTTCCAAGTAGATGGAACTACAGGTATGCACTACCACACCTGGCTAATTTTTTATGTATTGTAGAGACCAGGTCTCATAAAGTTGTCCGGGCTGGTTTTGAACCTGTGGGCTCAGGAAATCCACTCACCTTGGCCTCCCAAAGTGCTGGGATTACAGGCTAAGACATCAAGCCCCGCCGATTTCTTGTTCTTTTAGAAATTGACACACTGTTTTCCAGAGGTTGCACTAGTTTGCATTCCCACCAGCAGTGTAGAAGTGTTCCTTTTCCTCCACATCCTTGCCAGCATCTGTTGTTGTTTTTTAATTAATGATGGCCATTCTTACTGGGGTTAGGTGGTATCTCAACTGGTGTTGATTTGCATTTCTCTAATGACTAATGAGGCTGAGTACTTTTTCATGTGTCTGTTGGCTGCCTGTATATCTTCTTTTGAGAAGTGTCTATTCATGTCTTTTGCCCACTTTTTTTTTTTTTTTGAGTTGGAGTCTCATTCTGTCACCCAGACTGGAGTGCAGTGGCTGCTCCCGGCCACCACAGCCTCGACCTGCTGGGCTCCGGCGATCCTTCCGCCTCAGCCTTCCAAATGGCTGGAACTACGGGCGCGCGCTACCACGCCCGGCTAATTTTTTTATTTATTGTAGAGATGAGGTCTCACCAAGTTGCCCAGGCGGGTCTCGAACCCACGGGCTCAGGCAATCCACTCACCTCAGCCTCCCAAGCCGCGAGATTACAGGTTGAGCCACCGAGCCCGGCTGACAAGTCATCTTGATCTTCATCTTACCTTCAATTCAAAGATTTTCAAATTTAATTTCAATTTTCAAAGTAATTTAAAGCTGAGGGGTTTCATAAACTCTGCTTAATTAGCATATACTCAATAGTACACAGAAAAACAAGTAAAAAAAAGAAAGAAAGGAGATGTCAGGAAGGAAGAAAAATACAACTTGTGGCTAGCCTGGCAGTAATATCTAAAATAAGCTGAATGTTGAGAAATATAGTAATTAACATCATTGCCTACTTAGCATCCTTTTCCCATTCCCCCTTCCTGTTTGATTTTCATTCAGATATCTACCCCTCCACCCACACCGCCCCCACCGCCAGTTCCTTAGGAGGTCCTGAGATTGGCTGAAGGCACTCAGCACGTTTTATTTGCACACTGTCTTCCCACCCCCATTCCCTAGTTACTGATGCAGAGGTGGGTATGTGATCTACATTGTTTGACCAGAGAATCTTCAGCACTCTTGTTTGGAAGGCTGACAAAGAATTGTCGGGACAATTTCCTGTGCAGATGTAGGATAGGACTTGCAACTGCTGCATATAACTCACATACAACACCCAAGTGAAGCTGCCACATCAGGAAGACCAAGGACATCACTGAGAATGAACTGAAGTCCTGGCAGAAACCATGCCTGATCTCTTCCCCTTCCCCTTTAGACTTTTCCAGTTATGTAAACCAGTAAAGACTATTATTGTTTAAACCAGGTTGAGTAGGCATTTCTATTACTAATAGTCAATAATATCATAATGAAACAAGTGCTGTTTATAATTTTAATTAATTCATTCTAAATGAGCTAATATACTCAGATGCCTAGGACAATGCCTGGCATATAGTAAGTGCTAATAAAAGTTACAGTTATTATTATTTAAAGGGTTTAGTCTTTTTGCCTCAGCATAACCATTAGAAAGCATTCAGACATCCTGCTGCAGCAGCAGCCTATCCCATCCCCCTCAGCAAATCTCCTTCAGATGCAAGACCAGGACAGCCCAACCATTTATGGTTTAGCATAATAATTTCTAGTAAACTTTTAGCTTCCTTGTCAAGGCCAAAGATCAAAGGTCACGCTTTGGCTGGCCAAAATCGTAAAAGTAATAATACGACCACCCCACCTTTGATCAAGGTATTTGTGAGTTGCAAGTGTCTGAGTTTGTGAATTGCAAATGTCTAACAAGTCTCTTGCAGAAATCCCCCCACATCAGCCTTTTGTGACCTACATGACACAGATAAGCCCCACCATGGCAGCAATCATGTGACTAACCCACCCATCTACCTGCTGTCCATCACCTGATGTCAGTACCTGTGCTTGCCTGCCCCTTTGTGATGACGTGAAGCAAACCATCACCCAATCACCTTAATGATTTTTCCCCCACATAGGAGAATGGTTAAAAGGACTCAACCACAAGCAACCAGTGACCATTGCCTTGCTAGACTCTGGTGTGGCCATGTGCTCTTTGAGCTATGGCTGTCACCACGCTTCCTAGCTTTGGCCCCCTCCCTCACCTTGGGGAGGTGAATCTTCTTTCTCCCTTCTCTCTATCTAATTTACTTTTAAATAAACTTTTCTTTCTTTCTTTTTTTTTTTTTGAGTTGGAGTCTCACTCTGTCACCCAGACTGGAGTGCAGTGGCCACTCCCGGCCACCACAGCCTCGACCTGCTGGGCTCCGGAGATCCTTCTGCCTCAGACTTCCAAGTAGCTGGAATTACAGGCATGCGCTACCACGCCCAGCTGATTTTTTGATTTATTGTAGAGATGAGGTCTCGCCTAGTTGCCCAGGCTGGTCTCGAACCCATGGGCTCAGGCCATCCACTCACCTCAGCCTTCCAAGGCACGGGATTATAGGCTAAGCCACCGAGCCCGGCTCCTCTCATTTCTTAACTGGTGGCCCTCTGTGGACTGTGTTGGAACCTGGTGGCAACTGAAAGTTCTGGCTGAGGCTACACTTCAGCGTGCTGGAAGGCCCCAGGGAAAGACATCAGACCACTGTGGCCCAACATGGTGAGAGACTAAGGTTAACTCTTTACTTCCTTCTAGCCAAGGTCTCTGAGTTTCCCTGTAGACCAAGCTGGATCTCAGAGGACGACTGATGGTCTCTGCCTAGGGCTGCTCCCTAGGGAGGCAAGAAGGACCCCGAAGGGAAGTTCGGACCGCCAGTGCCTATATGGGTGGGAGACAAAGTTATTGGTTTTCTTTACTCTTTTCCTCTCTGGTTGGCAAAGCAACTCCATGAAGGACCTTGAAACTCCAACAGCTACGGTACACCTTTCTGCACCTTTAGTGAGTCATCCCCCTTTTATCATCCACAGACCCACATATCTGGATGCGCGTTCTTGGACCGCCCTTAGTTTAGATGACTTTCTGGGTTTCTCGAGTTTTCTGCTTTCCATCTTGGGAGATTTCTAGCAAGGGTTGGGGACCTAGTTGCTGAAAGTCCTGGTACCAGCCTTCCAAGACATGATGGAGCATAGTGTCCCACGAGCTCCAGTGGGCACAGGGACGGGAGGACGCTCTCTCCCTGCTGACTCACATCCTTTGCGCTGATTCCTTTGAAGTTGTTGGGGACATCTATCAGGGGATCTGGATGGGTTAAGGCCCAGAAATAAATCCATGAAACCAAGAGCCCATCCCAACTGTCATTTTATTACAATACTGCTTTACAACCCTGGCACTGGCTCTGGCCCACCTTGCCCCAGCTGACCTTTTCATCTGGTGGACAAGTACAGGGAAATTCCACATTATACGCTGGGGGATGGTGAAACCTGGCCAGAAGGCGGCTCTCTAGCTCCTACTACCCTTCTGCAGCTTGATTTATACCTAAGAAAAGACAGATACCTTGAAATCCCATATTCAGTCCTTTTATGAGTTAGCTCGCCACCCAGATGTCTGTTGTCTTGCCGTATTTTTGTGTTGACTCCCCAGACCCAATTGCTCATAGGTTTCTCAGAGGATACTGACCCTGCCAATCGAGCCGGTCCTCCCTCAAAAGAATTTCCACCTCCTTCATAGTCTCCTATTCCTTCTACAACTCCAATTCCTGCTTTCCTTCTATCAACTCAAAGTCTAACCCAGCTGGTTTGACTTCTCCTGTCTCTCTTGTAATCTGCTTTTAAGACTCCACTCTCCGTCGGTTTCCCTTCCTTCTCTTCTTCCCTCCATGTTTATCTGCAAAGGAAGGGCTGGCGTCTCCAGCCGGGGCGCCTAACTCTGGCCTGTAGTCTTTCTCTTTTACCTCGGAGAAGGGGCCGGTGCCAAACACCACGGCACCTGACTCTAGTCTCCAACCTTCTCATCCTCCTTTCCCCACCGCTTGATAACCCCCTGGTGGCAGCCCTACTAGCTGCAGCAAGTCATCACTCCCATGTGTACTTGGGAAGCCCCATTCAAACTGTGTCAAAGTAACTATTTCCTTTAGTATAATAACATTAATTCTTACAGTCAATACTTTGGATGCAAATACTAAAAATACTTAATTCCACGGGCTTCTATCCTCTCATCCCCTCCTCTTGCTCTAGACAGGTAGGGACAGCTCTATACCCCATGTACAGCAGGAAGTAACTTCAGAAGCCTGACCTTCGTTCCTGTTCCCAGGTACAAATAAGAATATTTTTAAGATAGCAAGAGGTGGGAATAAAAGGGTTTAGTCTTTTTGCCTCAGCATAACCATTAGAAAGCATTCAGACATCCTGCTGCAGGACAAACAGCAGCCTATCCCATCCCCCTCAGCAAATCTCCTTCAGATCCAAGACCAGGACAGCCCAACCATTCATGGTTTAGCATAATAATCTCTAGTAAACTTTTAGGTTCCTTGCCAAGGCCGAATACCAGAGGTTACGCTTTGGCTGGCCAAAGTCATAAAAGTAATAATACAATCACCCTACCTTTGGTCAAGGTATTTGTGAGTTGCAAGTGTCTGAGTTTGTGAATTGCAAATGTCTAAAAAGTCTCTTGCAGAAATCTCCCCCCCACCCAGGGTTAACCTAATCAGCCTTTTGGGACCTACATGACACAGATAAGTCCCACCATGGCAGCAATCATGTGACTAACCCACCCATCTACCTGCTGTCCATCACCTTTGTGATGACATGGAAGCAGACCACCACCCAGTCACCTTAATGATTTTCCCCCATGCAGGGGAATGGTTAAAAGAACTCAACCACAAGCAACCAGCGGCCATTGCCTTGCTAGACTCTGGTGTGACCATGGGCTCTTTGAGTTATGGCTATCACCATGCTTCCTGGCTTTAGGCCCCTCCCTCACCTTGGGGAGGTGAATCTTCTTTCTCCCTTCTCTCTCTCTAATTTACTTTTTTTTTTGAGTTGGAGTCTCACTCTGTCGCCCAGACTGGAGAGCAGTGGTATGCTCATGACCACCACAGTCTCAACCTGCTGGGCTCAGGTGATCCTTCTGCCTCAGTATTCCAAGTAGCTGGAACTACAGACATGCACCTCCATGCTCAGTTAATTTTTTGATTTATTATAGAGACAAGGTCTCACCAAGTTGTCCAGGTTGATCTCGAACCTGTGAACTCAGGCAACCCTCTCCCCTCAGCCTCCCAAAGTGCTGGGATTACAGGCTTGAGCCACCACGCCCAGTCCAAAAATATACATATTTTTTGACACAGAGTATCACTCTGTTGTCCAGGCTGGAGTGCAGTGGTGTGATCATAGCTCACTGCAGTCTCAAACTCCTGGCCTCAAACAATCCTCCCATTTCAGACTCCCAAAGAGCTGGGATTACAGGCATGAACCACTGTGCTCAGTCATTTATAGAAATTTTAGAAAACATGGTAATATATTAAGAAGAATAAAACACCAGCCTAGATGACACAGCTAGACCTGGTCTCTAAAAAACAAATAAAAAAATTAGCCGGAAGCCGGGCTCGGTGGCTCAGCCTGTAATCCCGCGCTTTTGGGAGGCTGAGGTGAGTGGATTGCCTGAGCCCGCGGGTTCGAGACCCGCCTGGGCAGGCAAGACCTCATCTCTACAATAAAATAAAAAAATTAGCTGGGCGTGGTAGCGTGCGCCTGTAATTCCGGCTACTCGGAAGGCTATGGGGGAAGGATCACCAGAGCCCAGCAGGTTGAGGCTGTGATGGCCGGGAGCGGCCACTGCACTCCCGTCTGGGCGACAGAGTGAGACTCCAACTCAAAAAAAAAAAAAAAAAAAAATTAGCCGGGCATGGTGGTGTGTGCCTGTAGTCCCAGCTCCTTGGGAGGCTGAGATGGAAGGATCACCCGAGCCCAGGAGGTCGAGGCTGAGATGAGCCATGATTGTGCCATAGCAGTTCAGCCTTGGCAACAGAGGGAGACTCAGACTCAAAAAAAAAGAGAGAGAGCGGGCCTGTAACCAGGTGTGGGTGGGTGGGGTGGGGAGTGCTGAGGGCGGGGTCTGAAACAATTTCCTTGAGCAAATAACGGAT
>NW_007247249.1:919659-923031 GCF_000164805.1 Carlito syrichta | reverse complement strand
CCAGTCTGGGCAACAGAGTGAGACTCCAACTCAAAAAAAAAAAAGAAAAAAAAAAAAGAAATTATTCTATATATGCAACTACCACTGTGACTTTACAAATTTATCATATAAGCATTTTTTCATCTAGTCTTATTTTGGATTATTTTCCTAGGATGAAATCCTAGAAATAAAGTAAGCAAGCCTTCCATAGGTCTTTTGAATATTAAATGATATAATGAATACAAGAGAAATTTGAAACTTGAAAAGCACTATGCAAATATGAACTACTATTGTAATATTATCATTTCTTTCCCTAAACTTGCACCACACCTATAACTAACCAACCACAACTCCCTGTTGTTGTACACTAAGCTCTTATTATATACCGTATGCTGAGCTAAACACCCATTATTCCATTTAGTCTTTATAAGATCCCTGCTAAAAAAGTGATTTATCCCATAACTGTCAAGATAAAAGACAAAATCCTTGTCCCTTAGGATTTCCCTACTCTTTCCTCATTCAAACCTGGTGTCACGCTACTTCAGGCTTCCATGCCAGTTATGCCGACAAATGCCTTTGATAGCCATATCTGTCTTTTTTGTCCAGGTGACTCCTACCTTTTCAAACCCAGTTAAAGCATTTCTTTTTTCCTTTGGGAAGTTTTCTCTGTAAAAAGTGTCACTTTTTAACACTGAACTAAGATTGACATTCAATGCAACTTGTTGAATTTATTAAACAAATTGAAAACCAAACATTTTATTTAACTTTATATCACAAGCAAAGCACATGGTACATTGTAGGTGCCAAAAAATATGTAGTGAACAGCTTTGCTTTGGTTTTTTTTTGGTAGTGATAGAATCTGCTCTGCTGCCCAGACTGGTCTCAAATTCCTGGGTTCAAGCAACCCTCTCACTTCAGCCTCCAGAGTAGCTGAGACTCCAGGCATGCTATGATACCTGGCTGTTGAATGAATTCCTATGTGACTCTGGTGTAGATGTCGCTTTAGGAAATGCTAGTTACATTACTAATAAAATATACATTATTCAGAAAAATAATAAATCTTCTGGACAGTGTGTGCTTAGCATGTGAAATATTGTGCTCAGTTTTGAAATCTACATTTTTACAGGCCGATTTGTAAGTTGGGATGTTATATAGAGATATAAGGATGGTAAGAATACCATAAGTAAAATGGTTAAAGAAATGATTCTGTTTAAATTAAAGACTTTGTGACTTTGTGGGTTACAGAATGGGGTATGACAACCATCTTCAAATATGTAAAAAAAAAACACAAAATTTCTAACCAATGGAGCTGTGAGTTTCTCCACCTTCTCATGGTAAAAAGGACTTTTACAAAGGAAGATGACCCAGATAGCTTCAAACTCTGATTTGGGGCATCTAAAACTGAGTAATTTCACATCAGCTTTTCTGAAAAGCAAGTACCATGTAAAAATCACAAACAAAAAGAACTTTCAGTGTTAGGCAGATCTCAGCACTGAGGTTTTGATTAATATTTTGTATTTTCTGCATTGAAGGCGGAAGAAATCCAAAAGACCAAGTAAGAACAAAAAAGGTAGCATTACCATGGGCTGCTGAGAAAATAGCCACAACACAGCGGCAAAATAAACCAACAGAAGTCCAAAGCATGGCATGATTTCTTTCAAACAAGAAAATAAATGAAGGCAACCAACTAGGCAGGGCAATGTACAAGGTCAACTCCTCCAGAGGTTGATTTGCAGCCAGAGGCAGTTTTTCTGCAGAGTTAATGAAAAGTAAGTTTCTGGGTCACTCTCTTACCCCAGTCTCTCCCAAGGCCCTGGTAGGAACCCTAGCAATCTTATATTGTTTGCCTTTAAGGGACACCCAACTTGTATAAGTTTCAGGCCTTGCAAAACCTGTTTGCTTCAAGCTTGTTGTAAACCAGTTTACCAGCAAAACAAAACTTAGGACATGCAAAGTATGTTTAAAGGGTTTTCTCAAGCATTTGATTTTAGACACACCTACACATCCAGATTGCAATCAGTTAAATTAATATTATCTTTGAAAACAAAAGATACTCTAGGGCCAGATTTTATTCCACGTCTAGGCCCTGCTTTGGAATCATGTATGGGGGCTCTGTATTGATTTTAGCAGTTGATGTTTTTGTCTACTTGACTTGCTTGATAAATTCAGATCTTTGTTATAGTCTAGACCAGTAGGGGATAGGAAAAAGACTTTATGCATTAAAATATTTAAATCTTAATGATTTATTCATGTGGTAAAGTTGTAAATCATATAAAGTTAAACTTGTTCTACTTCAAGCAACTGCATTGCTTCCCTCTGAGAAGTGAGTCCTCCTGCTCAGCATCAGAGGCAGACAGACCACAGAAGCATTTTTAAAGAGCTGGGCAAGACATCATGCACCTGTGATCCTAGCTTCCTGGAGGCCAAGGAGTTTTAGTGCCCCATGATTGTGCCTGTGAATAAACACTGAGCTCCAGCCTGGACAACACAGGAAGACTCGCATCTCTAAAAAATACACAAATAAAAGGAAAAAACATTGAAAAATTTTCTACCTGAGAAAGCTGATTTTTAAAAAAAAGTATTCTAAGCATGAGGCCAGCTAGAAAACTTTCTGACTCCCCTTGAGTCACATTTTTTTTTTTTTGAGTTGGAGTCTCACTCTGTCGTTCAGACTGGAGGACAGTGGCCGCCCCCGGCCACTGCAGCCATGACCTGCTGGGCTCCGGCGATCCTTCCACCTCAACCTTCCAAGTAGCTGGAACTACAGGCGCGCACTACCATGCCCGGCTAATTTTTTTGATTTATTGTAGAGATGAGGTCTCACCAAGTTGCCTAGAAGGGTCTCAAACCCGCGGGCTCAGGTAATCCACTCACCTCAGCCTCCCAAAGCGCGGGATTACAGGCTGAGCCACCGAGCCCAGCTGAGTCACATTTTTATAGTGGCTTCTCTGTGTAGTATTAAAAGTGTGGTTTAACAGAATTTTACAAAGCCACATTAAAATGCAAGCAAAGGCTGGGCTTGGTGGCTCAGCCTGTAATCCCAGCACTTTGGGAGGCTGAGGCGAGTAGATTGCCTGAGCCCACGAGTTCATGACCAGCCCAGGCAAATTGGCAAGACCTCATCTTAAATAAATAAAAAATGGTAGCACATGCCTATAGTTCTGGCTACTTGGAAGGCTGAGGTGGAAACATCGCCAGAGCCCAGCAGGTCGAAGCTGGGGTGGCCATGAGCTTGCCACTGCACTCCAGCCTGGATGACAGAGTAAGACTCCAACTCAAAGAAAGAAAAAAACAATGCAAGCAAAAAGGATGACAAACCACTGATACATTTTCTTTTTTTTTTGAGTTGGAGTCTCACTCTGTCGCCCAGACTGGAGTACAGTGGCTGCTTCC
>NW_007247249.1:913116-919301 GCF_000164805.1 Carlito syrichta | reverse complement strand
GCAACTTGGTGAGACCTCATCTCTACAATAAATCAAAATGAGCTGGGTGTGGTAGCACACTCCTGTAGTTTCAGCTACTTGGAAGGCTGAGGCGGAAGGATCGCCGGAGCCCAGCAGGTCGAGGCTGCAGTGGCCGGGAGTGGCCACTGCACTCCAGTCTGGGGGACAGAGTGAGACGCCAACTCAAAGAAAAAAAAAAAAAAAGAAGATCGTAAGTTTCTGAGTTAGAAAGCCTAGGATTCAATTTCCTTCTCTGCTAGTACTGGTTTCAGCTGTTGACAAGTTATTTAACTTCTCTGAGCAACTGTGTTCTTATCTGTAAAATAGGGATAATATACATATTACAGATCTCAACTGTCTCTCTTGCATTTTTAGTTTCTTCCCTTCTTCCAGTGCCTTCTTATCAGTGACAAACAACAACAACAAAACCCCCACCAATACCCTACAAGACCTACTCTCCTAGTTTGTTTGCTCTTTCAACAGGAAACGTCTTGGAAGACACAACTGCACTTGTTAGCTCTCCTTCCTCTGAGCCACTTAAGCCTTTACCTCCTGCAAGTAGCTTTTATCCTCACCAAGAAATGACGAATGACCAAGTTAATGATCACCAAGTACAGTGGTCCTTTCTTAGTCTTCATTCTATTTGATTTCTTCTAGTTTTTCACTTTATTTGTAATGAAAAATATTAAATAGAAAAGTAATATATCCTTCTGGCTTCTTTCTACATTTTGTTGCAGTATTCATTGGCTATCTCATGAATTTAACTAAAACTTTTGGGTAGGTAGCTCCCCAAATTCTAATTCTGATTCTAACCTCTTTGAGTGTTTTCCCCAAGTAACTCCCGTGCATTTCATACAGGAGATTTTGCTTGCATTTCACATTTCTACCTTCCTCTTATCCCCATAATTTTCTCATCTTCCCTGTTTTTGCCAATGGCAACATCTTTACCATATTCTCCTAGGTTTATGTTTGTACACTTGAAGTTCTTTTTATTCCTCCTCCCTTCCCCTCCACTCTACTCCACTGACTCCCCAGGCTAGTGACTGCCCAAGACCACAGATTTTGCCTTTTGCACCAGTCTCCTTTCCAGTCCACGAGGTCTTGCCAACTTCCTCCTCCTCACCGTGTCTCTCTTAGCTCTGCATATTGACTCTCTACAAGATCACAGACCGCTCCTAGCTGCCTCCTTGCCTCCAGGCTCTACTTGCGTCCTCATATAGCTGCCTCATATAGTTGCCTAAAAGTCAACTCTATTAAATTCTTTTTTTTTTTTTTGAGTTGGAGTCTCACTCTGTCACCCAGACTGGAGTGCAGTGGCCGCTCCCGGCCACCGCAGCCTCGACCTGCTGGGCTCCGGCGATCCTTCCGCCTCAGCCTTCCAAGTAGCCGGAATCACAGGCATACGCTACCATGCCCAGCTGATTTTTTTGATTTATTGTAGAGATGAGGTCTTGCTGCCCAGGCGGGTCTTGAACCCACAGGCTCAGGCAATCCACTCACCTCAGCCTCCCAAAGGCACAGGATTACAGGCTGAGCCACCGAGCCCGGCTTACAAAAGTTTCTATGATGCCTCAGTATCTTTTAGCTAAACCTACCAACCATCCTATTGTAATTATGTATTACAAATGCTGTGCTCCAATTAAGTGAAATACTACTCACATTTTCTTTTGCATGCCTCCTATTTTTCCAGTGGCACGCCATTGCTTGCCTTATTCTTCCAGGCTTCTTGTCTTCTCCTGACACAACATATACACATCCTGTATATATTCCCAGGAAATCTCAGACATCATCTCTATGATTCTTGCCTAATGTCCTTACACAGATGTAACCAACTTCCTCCTCCTCTGCACTTCCTAAAGATCTCCAGTTCTCCTCTTAAGCCAATGATGACTTTCTTTGTGGAGTCAGTGGAGTAGAGTGGAGGAGAAGCAAGAAGGAAGAAAAAGAACTTTAAGTGTCCAGACATGGACCTAGGAGAATATGGTGATGACGCTGCCATTAGCAAAAATAAAGAAGATGAGAAAATTATGGGGATGAGAGGATGATGGAGGTGTGAAATGCAAGCAAAATCTCCCGCATGAGATGCATGGTAGTTACTTGGTGACGTTTACCTAGTAGTAAGTCTTATTCTCTTTACTGGGCTATAAAGCTCACTTAGTTCTGCATTCATTCAGCAAATATCTTTTGAATATCTATTAAGTACAATCACAGTGCTAGTCTATGGAGGTACAGAAATGAAGAAGACATGGTTTGTCCCCTCCAGGAACTCGTCATAAGGAGATAGTAAGAAAAATAAGCTAATACTAACTAAGTAGTTCACAAATAGTATGACTGAGATATGTACCGGATGTTTGGGGGAGAATAAAGGAGGTACACCAAATTCAGCCTTGAAGCACAAGAGGAAGAACAGAAAACTTCCATGAGCAGGCAATGCCTAAACCAAACCTTAAATATTGGTTTGATGCATAAATTCATAGCATTTTTCCTTGCCCATGGAATGCCAATGTCACATGATGGTTGACTGGTCACAGTTGACTGACGCAGATCATCATGATTTAAAGCATTTAAACGGTCTTCATCAAAGCCTGATGATCTTCCTGAATGTGGAGGATCACTCAGGTCAAAGTGGCCCTCTTTGAAACGACAAAACCATTTTCTTGCTGTGCTTTCCCCGATGGCATTCTCCTCCTACTTGGCACAGATATTTTGAGTTGCCACCACTGCTTTTACTCCTCTGTTAAACTTAAACAGAATATGTTGGGAGTGTTTGTTTTTTTTTTCCCCACTTGACACTGAATCTTCTTTAGCCCACAATCAGTACTAACTTTCTTCAAATCTACAAAATGCAAGGCATATTCACAAGCACAAAATTATCACTTCAAATGACAAATGACAAACTCCCAACACCACAGTGTTGCCATGCCAAAAACAAACATTACAACTTATGCATCAATCTAATACTAACAGTGCTGACTCCGCTGTGGATGAGGGGAAAAGAGAATTGAGGTAGAAGGAAGGAGATATTTAAAGGGTACCAGAAATAGGCCAAGGCATATAATTGATTCATACTTATTTCCTGTACTACAGTGGTTCCAACACCTGTATTAAACCAGGGCTGTTCCATTATAAAGTCTCCATCGCCAGGCTCGGTGGCTCAGCCTGTAATCCCGCGCTTTGGGTGGCTGAGGTGAGTGGGTTGCCTGAGCCTGAGGGTTCGAGACCCACCTGGGCAACTTGGTGAGACCTCATCTCTACAAAAAATCAAAAATTAGCCAGCCGTGGTAGCGTGCGCCTGTAGTTTCAGCTAATTGGAAGGCTGAGGTGGAAGGATCACTGGAGCCCAGCAGGCTGAGGCTGCAGTGGCAGTGAGCAGCCACTGCACTCCAGTCTAGGCGACGGAGTGAGACTCCAACTAAAAAAAAAATTAAATTAAATTAAAAAATTTAAAAAAAAAAGACACGAAAGCTCCTATAGCAGGAGGGGTCCCGAAGGATTGCCCTGCCTAATTAATCTTAGAGTGAAGACCCCCCTGAATAATTTTCCTATATTTCTTGTCCCATCTCATGATATTAGAGTTCAATCTTGAATATACAGTCCCTAAAGCATAAATAGTCACACCACTGCTCTGAACTCAAGTCATTTCACTTGCTTTTATTTAAGCATTTGGATTAATAGAAATGTAGAGATTCCTGAGTTCAAGTCCCTGATTTTGTGAGTGACAAAACAAGTTCCAGGGGGGCAACATGACACATGCAAGGATCAACAGAACTGGGAGATATGCAGTCACTCTACTGTTTCCATACATACTTTCATATAAACTTGCACTTGGTAACATGTTGCTTTATCCTGCTTCTCTCTCTTATGTTTAAGTCTCTTTTTGTTTTTCACCATTGTGCGTTCATTTTTCATGGAATAACACTGGTGAAGTAAGACAACTTTTTTTTTTAGAAAGCATGATTTATTGAGAGGACAGAAAAGCTCCGACAGTGGGAGGGGACCCAAAGGGGTTGCCTGACAACTTTTAATATTCACTTGACAGAAAAGAAAAGAAAGTCTCAAGTGATGAAAGAACTAGTCTATCAGTATACAGCTGTATAGGTCGGCTTGAGCTGTTGTAACAAAATACCATACACTGGGTGGCTTAAACAACAGGAATTCAGTTCTGAAGGCTAGGAAGTCCAAGATCAAGGTGTCAATTTGGTTTCCAGGTGAGGCCTTCTTCTTGGTTTGCAGATGGCTCCCTTTTTGCTGTGTACTCACACAGTAGAAAAGGAGAGAGAGAGGGAGAGAGAGAGGGAGAGAGAGAGGGAGAGACAAGGCAAGAGTAAGCTCTCTGATGTCTTTTCTTATAATGACATTAATTCCATCATGACCCCCTTCCACAACGACCTCATCTACCTCATCTAAACCTGATTACCTCCCAAAGGCCCCATTTACAAATACCATCACATTAGGGGTTAGGACTTCAGTGCATGACTTTGGTGGGGGAATGGGATAAAATTCAGCCCAGCGCAAGAGCTAAATTCATGCCAGTTCCAGAACTAGGACCAGCACCCAAGATAATGGGTTAAATAACACTGGGGAAACATTTGTTGAAGTCTGCACAGCAAGGAAAGCATGACTACCCAAGTCTTGTCAGTGGCCTAAGAGAGAGATGGCAATAACTAGGGAAGTATGTGCCATAATGGGAAACAACCCTCTGAGGATTCGGAACTGGATGCCATTACATCCTATTGAACAGAGGAAGAGAGAAAATGTTTCCAACAGGTAGATGTTGAGGGGACAATACTTCAGGCACAGGAGCAGTGTTAGGAAGGGCTCTGAAATGGAAAGGTGCTGGTTGCCTTTGGGGAATAGGACAGAGCCAGCCTCACCACAGAGAACTGGGCATGTAGGGGAGTGGCGCAGAATAAGGCTCGACATCTCACTGCCCTACTCTGTCCTCTGCAGACATTGTCTCTTCCTTTCTACTGTCCTGGGGGTAGGGACTCTGTTCTCCATTCATTTAGTTGAACCTAAAGGGACTAGTCCCAGGTCTCTGCAGAGGGTGGTACATAAATCACAGGCTACTGAAAGGAAACAAAACCAGTGGAGCCCTCGATGTAGCAAGGTCATGCCAATTGTGAAACGGGGCAGCAGAACGTTTTTCCAGTGAAGTGGAAATGCAGTGGGGCAAGAAGGCAGAGAGAGGTTTCATGCCAGTGTTCTTAAACTGAAGAAGAAAGAAACATGATCTTTTCTTAAAATACCCAAGGAAAGGAGCCTGGGCTTTAAGGTCAGCATGGTCCTTGCACCACTAGTATCCATGGGAGGCAGCTATCCCTGACCTGGGCGACTGCTAGGAAGGAAGGGTAAGGACAAGGTCTAACCAAGGGACAGAGGTCATCAGGGTAGAAACACCGCCGGTTTAGAGGCGAGGAAAGGGCAAAGCAGGCTGGGAGGAGCAGCGCACGGGAGAGGGGCGCGCCCTGCGCAGGGGTCGGGGGAGGAGGAAGGCTGTCTCTTTTAGTCCTTCCCCCGCCTCGGAGGACGACCTTTGGCAAACCATCCTGGACTCCTAACAAGTGATCCTGTTTTTAATAAAACCATTTCCAGACCGAAAAGAGGGTGGTACTCAATGGAATCTGAAAAATACCCCGCAGGGGCGGGGGCCGGGGCGTGACCCTACTAGGAGGCTGCAGGCTGACGGACAAGCGCGGCTAGGATAGACAACCGAGCGAGGAGCTACAGGCCCGAGTTAGCCCCCGCGGCTGCAAAACCGCTGCCCCCGGCCCACTCTGCGCCCAACCTCGCGCCTCGCGGCCACTAGGTCCAGTGCGGGGGCGGGGCCGTCCACGGCTGGGGGCGGGGCCGGGCGGGGGCGCGCGGCTAACCGGGCGGGAGGAGTTGGCTCTTCCATCCCCTGATTGGTGTGGACTGAACAAGGGGCGGTGTCTTGATAAGGTTCTGCGAGCTAGCATTGGGCGCCGCAGACGGAGGGCGTGGTTTGTGAAGTCAGTTCCGGTTGGGGTAAAACCCCCGGGGCGGCGGCGAACGGGCTTCAGATGCTTCTGGGTCGCGGTGGGAGAAGCGCGGAGTCGGTGTGTGTGAGCTTGAGAGCCGTGCTGTAGCGCGACCCGGCGAGGGATGGCGGCCACCGGGACCGCGGCCGCCGCAGCCGCGAGTAGACTCCTGATTCTGCTGCT